>NC_091477.1:29941158-30241158 GCF_036971445.1 Narcine bancroftii | reverse complement strand
TAATTTCCTACTCACTGCTGCATGTACTGTGTAGAACTCCGCTCAATAATACAATCTTCCTAGGCTGCTGAGATTAAATGAATTAATACCACCCAGTGTCACAAGTTCCCTGGATCACTTAATCTCTATTGCCTTCCTGCTGATCTGAGCTTTTCAAATCCAATTGCCTGAGTCACCTGACTCCAAATGGCACGTGCACCCTTCAGATAAAATCCCTGTTGAAGTCTGCTACACGTACCTTCACTTTATCAAGAACATAGCTCAATAGCATCTGCTCAAAGCAAACAATGTTGCCCTGATCAGCAATGACCAAACTCCAAAATCAAGTTTTTTTCCCTCATTTAATGAAAATATGGAGTAATAGGTTGTAACAGCACTAATGATAGAGTACAACTCCAAGAAGTCTAGCCGACTGGCCTGCGAAGTCATAACACCATGACGTGGGGTGCGTGGTTCAGTATTTTAAAAGAACGCGTGCAAGACTCAAAAAAATGAGTTCTAATTTACCTGCAACTGTGTGTGTCGTTATTTTGCGTTCATCTGTGTTTTCAATGGCGACAACGTCATGATAAATTTATTACAGGTGAGACTAATTTTATGGCAACATAAAAGCACTAACTGTAATCATATGGAAATTGCATATTAGCAAATTATACTAACATTTGAAACATGTCTCTAGGCATGGGAAGAATTTATCAAATTATTAATAACCAGTATTATTATTTGATGAAAATTTTACTTTTCACTTTTGTTCAAAAATTATCCCAAAATTGTTTGTACGATCACTCCAAAAATCAATGATATTTACACCATTAAATCTGATATAAATTGTAAGAGAAATGTAATGAGATCACTTTCCATTCAGGCTGAAATATTAAATTCTTGGAGGGCTAATCACATCTTTGTATATTTTCTGTAATGAGCTATTTCCTTTTCTTATTACTGACAAATGCAATTAACCTTTTTAATTTGACTTTTAATTGAACAATTTGTTTTACAAATGACAGATAATTATTTGAGTCAGTTTTTAAAAATTAAGAATAATGAAATCCAGATGGCATTGAAATATAATATATATATATAGATTATTAAGTACATTAATCAGAAATCTGTTATGATTGCAACATCATCAGGTATTTACCATCCAATGTAATACAAGGACATTCCAAAAGTACACAAATTGGGAGATTAAGTCAAAAGAAAGGTGAGACAATCCTTCCAGGGTGAGGGATGATAGTATTTGCAGTATATGGGGTCAATGGTAAGTGTATATCCAATGACACCAGTTTAATTTTCATACAAAAGATCGTAGTGTACGCTCCATCCCAGGTTAACGTCAGGCTAGCCCTGGAAGGACTGAGCACTGTGATCATCAGCCATGAGACAGCGCACCCTGATGCTTTCCTGATCCTTACAGGGGTCTTCAACCAGGCCAACCTGAAGAAATCTCTAATGAACTACCACCAACACAATACCTTTGAAACCCGAGTTGCCAACACATTTGACCACTGCTACACCACCTTGAAAAGCGCTTACGGAGCCGTCCCACAACTACACTTCAGCAAGTCTGATCATCTGGCTGTACTTCTACTCCTGGTGTACAAGCATGAATACAGCATTAGTGGTGAAGACAGTGAAGGTATGGTTGAATGAGGCAGAGGAGCACATGCAAGACTGCTTTGAATCTGTGGATTGGACCATATTCATGGACTCTACCGCAAATTTGAATGAATATGCCATGGCTGTCACTAACTTCATCGTGACCTGCATGGATGAGTGTGTGTCCATGCATATATACTGGGAGTATCCCAACCAGAAGCCATGGATGAATCAGAAGATTTACAACCTGCTGAGGGTGAGATCAATGGTGTTTAAGGCCAGGTGCACCTCAAGGATGCATGCTCAGCCCACTGTTCAAATTGCTATATTCCCATGACTGAAAAAACACACAAATGCTGGAGAAACTCTGCAGGTCAAATGGTGCTGTTATGTACCAATCAGTAACGTTTCAGGCTTGAGCCCTTCATAAAGGTGTGGGGGAACGTTGGTAACGTATCTTTACCTTTGCGACATAAAGGCACTGTTTGACCTGCTGAATTTCTCCAAAATTTGTCTGTTTCTTCACTTAACCACAGTGTCAAGAGAATCCTGTGTTTTATACTCCCATGACTGTGTGGCTAGGCACTATTCAAATGCCATCTACAAATTTGCTAATGACATAATGGTTCTGGAAATTCCTACATCTCCCATGGGTATTTTGTTTGTGGCTAGATGTAATATTGCAGCAAAAAGATTGAAGTATTTGACATTGGTCTTCCTGAAATTGTTTTTGTTGTTTCACTGGCAGGTATTAGGGGTTGCGTGCCATCATGAAGTAAACGCAAGATGGAGATGAATTTCTATGGCACCTGTATTTGAGGAGAGTTTTGCATATTCCCTCCAGACTAACAGAGGTGAAGACTTTTTAGCCATGAAGATTGTCGTGTGCAGTGCCTGATGGTACATTTTTCATGTAAAATGATGTCCATTAAGCCTCTCTTCTTTTTCTTTGGCTTGGCTTCGCGGACGAAGATTTATGGAGGGGGTAAATGTCCACGTCAGCTACAAGCTCGTTTGTGGCTGACAAGTCTGATGCGGGACAGGCAGGCACGGGTGCAGCGGTTGCAAGGGAAAATTGGTTGGTTGGGGTTGGGTGTTGGGTTTTTCCTCCTTTGTCTTTTGTCAGTGAGGTGGGCTCTGCGATCTTCTTCAAAGGAGGTTGCTGCCCGCCAAACTGTGAGGCGCCAAGATGCACGGTTTGAGGCAATATCAGCCCACTGGCAGTGGTCAATGTGGCAGGCACCAAGAGATTTCTTTAGGCAGTCCTTGTACCTTTTCTTTGGTGCACCTCTGTCACGGTGGCCAGTGGAGAGCTCGCCATATAACACGATCTTGGGAAGGCGATGGTCCTCCATTCTGGAGACGTGACCCACCCAGCGCAGCTGGATCTTCAGCAGCGTGGACTCGATGCTGTCAACCTCTGCCATCTCGAGTACTTCGACGTTAGGGATGAAAGCGCTCCAATGAATGTTGAGGATGGAGCGGAGACAACGCTGGTGGATCACTGTGATAAGGTGTTTGAGGAAGATCTTGAGTTATGATCCTCCAATATATTCCATATGGAATTTAAACTGGAGGTGGGGGAGGGTGTGCTTAAGGAATATCTTGCAATATGTTTCTGTTCAGCAGATGGGAGGGATACCCCTCCCTCCCTGTTGTTACCAGAGATAGATTTATCTCCTTTCCTGAAGGTGGACACATCACTGAGTTCCCTCTAGATTTGTAGGATTTAGGAATTCAGTTGGGATGTCACTTTCTTCCCCTGACCTGAGCATTTACTCTATTTATTTCAAGTTTATTTATCATCCAATTGCATAAGTACAATCTGACAAAACAGCATTCTTCACTCCTCGGTGCAAAGCTACAACCATACGTGACACACAAGCAATACATATGAAGAATAAATGAATGTATATAAAAATAAATAACTAATATTTACTAAATAGAAGAGTCCCAGATGGTCATTCAGCATTCTCACTGCCCGTGGCAAGAGCTGTTTCTCTGCCTAATGGTGCTGGCACTGGTACACCTGTATTTCTTTCTCAAAAGGAGTAACTCAAAGATGCTGTGCAGGATGGAAGGGATCCTCAATGATTTTGTGCCCCCTCTTCAGACTACATTCTGGTAGGTCACGTCAATGGGCGGTGGAGGGAGACCCAAGTGATCCTCTCTGCCACTCATAGTCCTGTGAATTGACCTTGGATCCACTTCTCTGCAGCAAACTGATTACACTGTGAGGCAGCTGACCAGGATGTTCTCGATAGAGCTCCTGTGAAAGGTTTACAAGATGGTGGCTGGTAGCCTTTCCAGCTGCAGTCTTCTCAGGAAGTGCCGTCGCTGTTGCGCCTTCCCTACATGTAGTGTGTCCAGGGTAGGTCACTTGTTAAGTGAACTCCAAGGAACATGGTGCTCTCTACTCTCTCCACTACCAAGATCTTAATATGTAGTGGATGGTGGTAGTTCCTGGTCCTCCTAAAATGCATGAACATCCCCTTTGTCCTTGCTGAAACTCAGGTTGCTACTCTTGCACCACATCAAGAGATTTTGCCCCTCTTCTCTGTTGTGTGGCTCATGTCTGTTGCTGATGAGACCACCTGCTGTTGTGTCATCTACAAACTTGATACTCAGTTGGAGATGGATTTGGTTATGCAATCATGGGTCTGTAGTGTTAACAGGAGCAGGCTGAGCAAGCAGCCCTGATGTCCTCCTGTGCTCAGCATAATGGTGCTTGACTGTTGTTGTTCTGTTAGGAACTCCAGAATGCAGTTACAGAAAAGGATGTGGAGTCCCAGCGAGGACAGCTTCTCCACCAGCCTCGGGGGAATGGCCGTATTAAAACGCTGAGCTGAAGTCGATGAACAGCAGCCTGGCTTACGAGGCTTTGTTCTCCAGATGGGTCAAAATGGAGTGGTGGGACAAGGCTATAGTACTGATATCCTGTTCTAGTCCAATGAGAACACATCTGAAATATTGTGCAGAGGTCTGGACTTCCAATATATTTCGGGTTCACAAGTTTGATTCCTTGGATGGGATTGTTTGATGTGGAGAGATGAATCAGACTCAAAGGTGAAAAAATGAAATGCAATCTTATTATAACTTATATCCTTTTTGCAGTGTTGGTGTTGTGATATATCCCCCTGGCTGGGTCAAGGTCCAGAAGATGTAGATCAGAAATTACCTCTTCACCTGCAGCAGAATTAACCTTTGTAATTATCTACCCAAGATAGCTTGGATGCTTGAGAACTGAGTAATCAGACATGAGTAATCAGACATTAAAATTTTAAGGAATTGAAATATTATGGAGTTCATGCAAGAAAGTGATTTTACTGAATGGTGGAGCATGAATGAGAGGGTGAATGCCCTACTCAAGCTTGTGTTTCTTACGTTCTTACCTTCTGGACATCTCAGCCTATCATCATTTTAACATGTTTCAAATAGGTCCTCTCTCTTTCTTCTAAACTCAAGGAAACATTGGATTATAACTGCTACTTACAGGACAAACCTGATATCTCTGATATCAATCCAGTGAATCTTCAATGCATTCCCTCTATTGCAAATGTCTATTTCCTTTCTCTTTAAGTGCTGTCATACCAAAGCCCTTTACAACTGCAACAGCATAACTTTGTTCTGATATTCAAATCCTCCTGCAAACTAAGATACATTCCTACAAAAGGGAAAAGCTAGGGGAACCAAAGCCAGAGCTCCCTTCTTGAAAAAGGAGATGGAGAATATAATAAAACATCTGCCAGATGAATCATTCAAATAAGAGCCAGGCTGAATATAGGGTAACGCATTTGTGTTAATTTTAGTGTAATGTTAAACTATATTTCTCATATATATTTCTCATATATAAAATGTCTTAGTAAATTATAGATTTAAAATGTTTGTATCTGCATTATTGGTTACTGTAGTTGTGGGTGGGTACAGGGTCACACATAGATCACAGCATATTTATAGAGAACCATTGTTTTCAGAAAAGAGTGTTCATTCTCAAGAGTCTGGGAAAGACAGAGCTAACAGATTTGAAGTGGGTCTTGATTGCTCAATAGAAACTGCTGAGGAATCATCTGTTTTTAATCAAAGCCACTTATGCCTCTTGAACAGAGATGAGGTCAGATGTTGTGATGAATATGGAATGGTTTTGAAAAAGGAACAGAGAGTTTGGTAGAAATAAAACTGATGGTCATGTGGTTTCCAAGAATTTGGACTCACCTCAGTGATGATGTAACAGTCACGCGATTTGGAGATATCTATTATTGAATTCAGATATTTTGAGTTCAGTTTTGGAACAGTTCAGTTTGGAGAGTACAGAAGTCAAAACCCCTGTGAAAAAGGGGTTGAAAGGTTGTGAAAGACAGGGTTGAGTTACAGTAACCAAAATTGGTGCTGTTGTTATGTGTTACTCCTGGGAAAAGGGGAACACAGAATCAGTGGCTTTTGATAAAAGGAAGACCATTTCGCTGTCCTTTGGAAAAGAGGACAGATTTCTACTGGGTCTATTTTCCTGTGTTTAAGCCTTTTCTAGTTTGTGACTTAATCACTGAAGAAGATAACCACATTTGTTTAACCCTTGTCTGGGTTTGTGAATTCATCATGGAAGGAAATAGCCACATTGTGAGTAAAGAAGCTGGAAGATATGATGCTTAAAAGCACTTTATAATTATTACACACATATACATACATATATTTAAATTTGCAAATAGTGGAGTTAAATTCAGAGTTAAGTTAGTTTAGAGATAAGTAAGAAATTTTATGTTGTTAATAGTTTAATTAAAACCTATGCTTTTGAATTTACCATTGGTAAATTTTCCATTGCTGTTCCTGTGTTAATGCTAACAAAGTCCCTTTAGTCCCAAAAATAATTGAAAGGGTTGTTAGTTCTTAACAATAGTGAGCCAAGAACAAGCTGGAAAAAAAAGGCAAAGAGAAAATATGAGATGAGCATAAAAGAGAGCACAAATGTATTTGATTATCACTTAGGGGCCCAGAAGGTGATCTATGCAGCCATGCACAGGTAAAGGGTGAAATATATATAATCAGAAACTGAATAAATTAAATATTTTTTTAAAGGTTTGGATAGCATTTAAGGTGAATAATTTATAGATTTATGGTTAAGAGCAACTGTCACGGGCCCAGAGGACCCCAAAACCCAGCAGCAATAGAAATTCACCAAGACAAATAGTTACTTAAACCAGTCATTTTTAATTTTCTTTAAACATAAAAATAGGATCAAACTTTAACTTATTACTATTAACTTAACCCCCTTCTAATTCTAAGAACACATTTATGTAATGTATACAAGTTCAGAAAAGTTATTTGATTCACAGTCCAATCACTCTTCTCATTCCTCCAAGTTCACCAGTATCAGGCAATTTTTATGCTGTGCACATAATTTAGCATTTATGAATTTTCACCAAGCTCTGGTTCTTAAAAGTAATTGGTTACTGCTTAGGAAGGTTCTTGTTGGTTTCAGAGAGAGATTTGTTGCTCGTTGGACGCACACAAACTGATTCCCTCTGATCAGCCACTTCAGTGTCTTGCCGAAGAAACTTGCCCATCAGGATTTTCCAAATGATAACCTCTTCTTCTGCATGTCACCACAGAATTCCTTTTATTTTCTTTATTTTATCTGAAACACTCTAGCCAGCCATTTCCTCTTGTATGGTCCATAAGGGTTTTCAACAGGCTGAACTCAGAACTCACTACCTGTCTTCAAAATGGGGTTTCAACAAGCTGCCAGCTTGCCATGACTGCAGAAACCAGTTCTCTCTCTCTTTGAGAAAGTCTGTTTGGTCTCTTCTCTCCCTGCTTGCAAAACCACATAATCTTCGTAGAAAAGCAAATTGCATTCAGAGAGACTGCAGCACTGGACCCAATCTTCTGAGTCCATTCATCCATTGCTTTCCATAACAATAATCCATTACTCCACTGCATGTCCAATTAACACCTACTTGTGAAGTCTCTATAGGCATTCTTCAAAGTTTTTGGAAAGGCCCTGGTCCCAGAGTGTCTGGTTTGAGCAGAGCTCTGGCATTTTAAATGAGATTTGTTTTGTGAAGTGTTTGTTTGTGACTTGCACTACCCACACAATCCATCTCCTTCAAAAACATTTATATACAATATAAAATATGATATAATCCGTCACACAAGTAGTGACGCACACTACTGGTGAACCAAGAGCTTGGGCTGAGCTTAAGGACCTCCATTTATATAGTAACAATTCTGGATTTTTATAGCTTTAATAGTGTTAAGTAGCAAAATGAAAAAAAAATTAATCAATTGTGAATTTTTGGTATAGCCCAATAAAGTAATATTCCACGTGATATAATCAAGGAAATTGCATCTTCATTCAGAGGAATTGTGAGCAGAAATTTAGTTCAAGTCAGGAAGTATAATTTCTACTGAGCACAAAGGAAGAATCAATATTATCCTTTAAATTGCATATTTAAAATGTGTTGTAAGATAAATCAGAAAATCAATAGAAGTGAAGAAAAATTAAAATGTAGATTTACATAGTGAATTTCCTAATTGAAGGACTATAAATTCATTATAGGAAATAATGTCATTGCAAAGTAATATTAGGATTCAATAAATATTCCTTTTCTACTTGGGAATGGTTATGATTTGAGTTCTTATTTTTTAATTATGGAGGAGGGGTTTGTAATTCAGTTTAATAGTTTTTAAAATCTTAATCAACACCATAAATACACTAGTCAAGACACAGAAATACTGGAGGAACTCAGCCAGTCTTGCAGTGTGCATAGGAGCTAAAGATATATATCGATGTTTCAGACCTGAGCCCTTCCTCGAGTCATGAGTGAAATGAAAGAGGTATCAGAATTAAAAGCTGGGGAAATAAACAGGAGGGGGAAGAGTACAGACAAAAGGTCTGTACTCTTGGATAATGATAAGAGGAAAGGTGAGAATTGATTTTGGCTCTGTGAAAGGAAACTGAGGAAAGAGAGTGAAGAAGATGGGCCATGTTCTAATGGAAGCAGGAGAAGTAGATCTTAAAGCCATCTGGTTGGAGGGTGCCCAGATGGAAGAGGAGATGTTGTTCTGATAGAAAACACCACCCTTCTCCAATCTTCTTCCCAGTCTCCTTTCCTCCAGCTCTGTCTCTGACCTTTTTCCCTGGTATCTCCTTTCAGAGCCAAAATCAATTTTGACCTTTTCTCTTGTCATAGCAAATTAATACCTCTTGTCTGTATTCCTAGCCCTCTCATTCTTCCCCCTTTTTTCCCCAGCCTTTAATTCACATGTCTTTTCAATCATACCTTGAGCAAAGACTCAGGCCCAAAATATCAGTAATATATCTTTACCTCCTGTAGACCTTGCGAGACTGGCTGAGTTCCTTCAGCATTTCTGTGTTTTAAATAGAATCAGCATCTGCAGACTTTTGGGTTTCACACCAAATGTATACGGTTTCCCTTCTAATTCTTCCAGGTTAAAATTATAGTTTGGTGGGATTTATTTCAGAAATGTTATGGCTGTTTATACATGCTAGGTTTTTGTAATAGCTTTCCACCACTTACTGCATTACTGCAATTCACTGCTAACCTAAAAATGATCAGCAATCAGTCCTCAGTTCTTAGCTGGTCGGGCAACCATACTACTGTGATATCCACATATATTTTTTGATGATGGTAACACCCAGGTGTTTGTCACATACATCCCAAAATGGGAAATGCCTTATTTCTCATGTATCAAGCCCCTATATATTAAGTATGAAGCCCTGAAATTGCTGCCCTGGGGAAGGTTATGAATAGAGGATTAGGATTTAGGAAATTCTACTGAGGGCTAAATTAGTTCTTAGATGCACAATGACCAATAACATGACGAAGCACTTAAAAAAAAAATGACAGATGCATTTATATTTTCAAATTCAATTTTCATTACTTCTTCCTTCACTTACAGTATGCCCTTGAACTGTGCGTCACAGTTTAAAATCACACAAATTTCCAGGGCCATTGCCCAAGAGTAAAAGAACATTGGTGAACTCAAGTCTGTTAGCAGACAGTTTTCGCATACTTGAGGAAGTGAAGTATTGCAAGGATATTTCATTGTCACACCTCAAGAGCCTTACCATACATATCCTTGACTGAAGAATTCTCCCTGGATTTCAGAATGATTTTGGTCATATGCTTGTTTACTTTCATCAGTTTAAGGAAATCCTGTTGGCAATAACAATATAGTTCATGAATACAAAGTATATGGGAGCATCAAAACTAACCCTCATTCAAATATTAACAAGTTATCATTCATAGTTGCATTATTCAGCACAAAATGAAGTTGCACAAAGCACAAGGAATGACATTTTGAGTTCCCAATCTACAGAAGAGAGCCTGCAGGGAGAGTAAATTTGCTGGATAGAGGGAGGCCATTGTGTATTTAATCAAAATTAAGGAATAAGGTCCAAATCAAATCTAGTGCAAGTAAGCATATTCATCAGTTAATGCTCAAACTCTTTTGAATCAACTAAGGAGACGCACCTTGATGTTTTATAAAGAGAACGTTCAAATGAATTTAGAGTGATTGACATGAAACGGATAAATATAGGAAAATCATTTGTTGCATCATAGACCAGCAGCATAGAAATTCAACAAGATAATGTTATTTTTAAAGCAATAATTGCTAATAATATAATATCTTACTTAAATCTAAACTTAACCCCAACTTGTGAGCGTTACCCAAACCATTACAGCTTTGGCATAATTCTGGAAAGTCATTCCCCAAAGTTCAGTCTTAGAAATCCTGTGTTGAAACTCGATACCTTTAAACTGATGTTCAGAAGTAATTACGAAGTAGGTGAGACACTGAGTGATTAGTCTGCTCAAAACTCATGAATCCTTGTCAAGTTGCTTCCATCCAGAGAAATGTTCTTTCATACGAATGATTGTCACAACTTCCCTCTTCCTTTCATATAACCATATAACCATTTACAGCACGGAAATAGGCCATGTCGGCCCTTCAAGTCCGTACAGGTTCACTTGAACAACTCCACTAACTCCTCCGCAAACTCCTGAGGAAGTAGAGGCTTTCTTCATGATGCCATTGGTGTGTTGGTTCCAGGAAAGATCTTCCGAGATAGTGACTCCCAAGAACCTACATTTGCTCATCCTCTATTGATGACAATAAAACAATCAAGTCAGTAAGGAAAAGTTCTGATAGGTTCACAACCTTGAGGAAAATTTCATAGAATATGCTGGGTTTCTTGAAAAGCATGATACTGAACCTACAAGGAAACATGCCACCTTGGATTTGGACCTGCGCAATGAGACAGGAAAATTAGCAATCTTGTAATAGGGGAAATGAAACGTGTGACTTCCACGATGCTTCCAAAGAACCCAGGCATGGGTCTGATGAAATGGCCATCAGAATGCTCACAATCCAATGGAGCAATTCTCCTGCTTCTTTTACCCAGATATGGGTCAACCAAAATGACTATTACAATGGTTCACTATTTTCCCTGATACAGAAAAACAGCAGGTGTCCATTTCCCACAAACACTTCACTTGTTGATGATGTTCAATTCTCTTTCTGTTTCAATGTCCCAAAACTATGTCTCATAATCACATGACTTCTTTCTACCAGATACCTTTCCTTGGCTAAGCAATCCATTGTTCTGGTTCTTAGTTGAGAGTATTAACTCTGTTTATTGTTTGATTCACACTGACTCTGCAAAATTGTTGTTACGAAATCCGTGAGTGTTTTACACCCCTGAACCAACCCGAAAAGTAACACTCACTAAAAAACAAAAGCTTTCAACACATGTAAAAATACACACTTTAAACTGAAAATAGAAGAGACTATTGAATTTAGTTCTCTAGTTTGAAGAGAAAGCCAACTGCTTCAAAAGGAAGTACTTTGCATGTGAAGTTTGCTTTTTATCCATGTACACACACCGCCACCATCTGCAGAGTCATTGGCTTCCTCAGCTGCTCTTTTAAGATGTAACAATAGAAATGATATGAACTCATGTAACAATGATAGCTTAGTGGTTTTTAGGAAGAATCATTTTACAAAGCACACTTGGAGTATTTAATTGAACGCCCACCCATTCAATTACATTAAAACGGGCATCATAAGAGTGTGTTCCACCCAATGGGAACTTCTGAAGTTGGGCGCAGTGAACTGAAAGAGACAGTATTAATGAAGCTGAAACTGAAATTATCACTTTTATCAAAGGGAAAGAAGAAATTAACATTCATTCGAAAAGACATGCAAAAAGTGCTCTGAGACCATTATTACTTGAATAGGCAATGTCAACCTGAATTTATGAAAGGAAACCCATTCATCACAAGCCTGCCTTTCTTTTGAGTTTTAACATAAGGGAAAACCAGTGTGCTTGAGATTTAGCTGCCACACAAAATGTTGTTACATAAAACAGGATTGGGAAGAAACTTATAAAACAGAGGACAAGTTAGAGGATAGAAAACAAAAGACAGAAAGAAAACAGAGAATAGCAGAACATTACTGATGGAGGATCCACATGTTTAGAATGAAGTTTTCTCAAAAGTATTCACAATTATAGCATTTCTAAGGTCCCTGGGAACAATTCCCTCTTCCCAGATATGGAGAATGAAGCTGGGGTGACTTTGTAGTGATTGCAAATTAAACAATATTCACACAATTAAAAGAGCACACTCACTCATTCTTTAGCACAAAAATGGCATTGAATTTTTATATTTGTCTCCAAAAACCCACACTTCTTCTTCCCCCCATAAAACACCTCTCACCTGGATTTTGTGTAACTGCAGACTTTAGAATGCTGACACGTCAAGCAGACTTTGCCCATAATCCACATCTCATTTAACGTGAGGCCAGGTAAATCATACTGTAATCAGCTTGACCAACGCTCTCCTGTCTGGATGAGACAGGCTATGGAGGGCATTGAAAATCTCTCGTCTCATTGTCAGGGGTACAAAAGGCCTGGGTCTACCTATGGAATATTCGCAAGCTAGTGTTTCACTTGAGTCATACTGCCGTACATCTTTTAAGTGGAGACTTGTGTTGCTCTGGTAATACCGGTTGAATTCAGGATCAGTATGTTGTGCTCAAGCCATGGCAATGAAATACAGACCTTACATGGACAAATGGGATTAGTGTGGATGGCCAAGAAGGTCAGCATGGATGTGAAGTTTCTGTAGGGTTCATTCTGTGTCAAGTAACTCTATGTCCAAAAGAAAATTGTGAGTACACAAATTACCTACAAAATAATCTGGACAAGAATTTGACATAACTGTAAAATGTGAGGTTATTCATTTTGCTTAGACTAATGTAACACTAAATATTTTTAAATGGTAAGAAAGTGATTAATGTTGACACATAGAACGAATGAGGTTTACTGGTATGTGAAACACAGAGAGCCAACAGTGCAACATACTGCTTATCTTTCCACTGAAGTTCAATCAATGAACCAAAATCCACAATCTCCATCAGTACTGAGCACCATAGGGCTGTGTTCTTAGTCCTCTATTCAACTCACTATACACTTCTCACTGTATGGTTTGGTATGACAACAACACCATCTACAAATTCACTGACAAATGGGTTGTATTAAAGGGGGTGACGAGTCAGCATATAGGAGGGAGATTGAAAACTTGACTGAATGGTGCACCAACAACCTCACACTCAATGACACCAAAACCATTGTTGGCTTCAGGAAAGGAAAACCAGATGTGTACAATCCAGTGATCATTGGGGGATCAGAGGTGGAGAGAGTAAACAAATTTAAGTTCTTGGGAGTCACTATCTCAGATGACCTTTCCTGGACCGGACGCACTAATGGCATCATTAAGAAAGCACGTCAGCACCTCTACCTCTTCAGGAGTTTGTGAAAGTTTGGTATAACATGGTGACCCAGGCAAATTTCAATAGATGTGTGGTGGAAAGTGTGCTGACCAGCTGCATCACAGAATGGCATGGGGGCACCAATACTCCTGAGTGTAAAGCCCTGCAAAAGGTAGTGGGCACAGGCCAGGATATCACTGACATAACCGTCCCCATCCTCAAGAACATCTATAGGGAACACTGCCGTCAGAGAGCAGCAGCAATCAAGTATCCACATCATCCAGCACACGCTCTGTTCCTCCTGCTACCATCAGGAAAGAGGTCGAGGTGCCACAAGACTTGCACCACCAGATTCAGGAAGAGCTGCTACTCCTCAACGATCAGGAACTCATTTAAGGACTCTTACTTTTGGTCTTTATTGATATTTTCTCTCTGTATTGTACAGTTTGTTTATATTTCTTTATTTGTTTACATGTAAATGTTGAGTCCAGATTTTTTGCACAACCAATAAGTGGTAATCTCAGGATTGTATGTGATGTGATTTATGTATTCTAACAACAAATCTGAAATCTAAACCCAAGGATATCGTAGGAGGGACATTAGCTTAAAAGTTTAATCTTTAATTTTCTGAAGTAAATTATAAACTGAAACAAATCTTGAACCAATCATAAAACCCAGATTAAATTGGGATAAACTCAACAAATATTAATGTGGCAGAGTGGGAAGTATCTATTAAAATTGAAGGAGGGTGACCTCTGCAAGGTACAGTGGTGACAATCCTACTCTTCCAAGTATTCTGTGGAAACTCCAAGAGTACAGTACAAGATGCACCTTTTCTATTTAAGAATCTTCATGCAGGAAGAGTAGATTTTTGATGGAACTAAGAACTGAAGCTAGAAAAGAAAGAAACAACCATCTAAGTTTTCCTGAAATCAAATTGCAACATAAAAGTTCCCATTGCTTTCCTATCACCGTCAGAGGTACAGTATCTTGTTTGCAGGACTTACAGAAGCATCTGAAACATTCCAATGCTTCACAGTCAAATCAGTCTCCTGGGAGAAAGTTCGCAGTATCTGTCTTGAATAGGGCACTTGGGAGTATATATACTGCTTCAAATATATTGCTAGCATGACCTAGTTTTTTGCTGGAGCTGGCTGATTAATCTAGCTTCCTTAATAGCTGCCTGCAGTGCGTCTTGCTCCTAAAGGACATAAATCTTCCAAAGCTGATTTCACAGTGTGAAACCTATTGGGTGGCACTTGGATCTGAACTCAGTGGCTGTGCTTTCAAAGATACTGCAGAATATAACAGGGTACAGTGCTTAAATGTTTCTGGAATATGCAATGATTCTCTAGGTTTGCTGAAGCCTCGACTAACAATTTAGATTGAACAATATCCATATAAATCTTGATCAACAGGTCCTATTAAACTTCACCTTTTGTACAAGGTGAATGAGAAGGAGGAAGTCTCACAATTTCAAGTGGATGCTATCGTTTTATATGAAAACAGCCATTTATTGTAATTTCTATTCTGATAGTAGTTATTTCTTCAGGCAAACCTTGAAATCAGGTCCTTGCAGAAATATGGCACATTCAGAAGTATGCAGTTCAGCAAATGTGGCATTTGTCAACTTATGACTTCCTTCTACAAGAATTTAGAGCTGGTGACTCAACTCAGTCTGTGTCTTATCCTCACTCCCCAAGATGACTCACAGATCTAATTAAACTGGAGGCCTCACTTTTGTGCTTGCTCTGAGATGTTGATGATCAACAACTAGGTCTCAGGCAAAAGATTTGGTGACCTTCACAAATCTTCTGCTGCCTTTCCAGCTGTCCTTAAATGTCTCTGATAAAGCAATCAAAATATGTATTATTACATTCTTGGAAAACGTGTTTGATATATAAAACACATCCAATTGATATTATTTGATTAAAAATATTAACATTATTTGAAATAAATTTAAAAAAGGACATTTAAATCTAGGTCAGAACCTGCATTGAAATGGGCTGCATGAGATACATCAGTCATATTTGCAGTGATGCTGAGGGGCCAGATGTGAAGTGCGTCTGAACCTTCAGCTTAGCAATTTGAGCTCCACTCTTGGACGTTGCTCCTTCAGCACAGCGGAATGTCATGTGCTGGCATCTGTACTTTTGTACTGAAATGGGAGGCAAGGGAGTTGGGAAAGTGCTGACTCATGTCCGTTAGGAGTTTAATCCAGTGCATGAACTTGGATTTGAACATCATTTAATTTTATGTCCACCTTGCAAGTGTAAATCAAGAATTAAAAGTACAGAAGGGAGAGAGCTAGAAGTAGTCACTCAGCCCTGAAAAATTGGTGTCTATGAATTGACTGACTACTCTTTTGGCATCAGACACGGACTGTTTCAATCTTCCACAACTGCAATGGCATTCGCCTCCAACAATATCTTCCGTGTTCCACATATATATTCTGACTTCTGGAACTGTTCTGATATTTTTTTCACGTTTGTCAAGGGTTTATTCCAAATGAAGATAGTTCTTGAGATGGGCAGAGAAGCAGAAAAGAGTCCAGAAATTGGGAGTGGCTGAAAGAGACACTCTTCCCGGGGGCCTGACACATTTCACGCCTTCAGCAGCCATCTCTCAATAAGGAAAGCAAATTAATAAAGAGTAGTCCAGCAAAGGTCTCCCTTCTTTCATACTCCAACTCTGCTGGAATGAAGGCCAACATATGTCTTCCTAATTATCTCCTATACTAGCATGCTAAGTTTCTGTGGTTCTTATGTGAGAACACTCACATCTTTTTGAGCATGTATAGATATTAGTTGTATAACACATAAACAACATTATCCTCACAGCAGTAACAGGAAAGCTATTGGAGAGAGTTAAACACAAAAGTCTGCATACACTTTGGTTATATTAAAAACACAGAATTGCTGGAGGAACTCAGCAGGTCTCATGCCATCCATAGGGGTTAAAGATGTATAACCAGTATTTTGGGCCTGAGCCCTTCTTCAAGGTTTGAGTAAAAGGCAGGCAGGCACCTGAATAAAAAGGCTCGAGGATGAGGGAAAAAAATGGCATGGAGAGGAGCAAAAGGCAAAAAAGATAATTCGTCACAGATAGGAATACAGGAGAGGAAATGTGAGAATGTGGAAGAGGATACTTTGGGAGAGATTTGACACACATTTGGAAAGGTATGGTCAGATTAGGGCCAGTCAGCATGGACAGAGATGAGGAGGAACTGTTTTTCCCAGAGGATGGAGAATGTGTGGAATTCACTGCCCATTGAGGTAGTGGAGGCTACCTTAGTAAATATATTTAAGACACGGTTGGAAAGATTTTTACATACTATGGGAATAAATGGATATTGGGTAAAGGAAGGTAGGTGAAGATGAGCCATCATCAGATCAGCCATATATTCATTGAATGGCATGGCAGTCTTGATGGGCTGGATGGCCTACTGCTGCTCCATTTTTGATGCTCTTATATTCTTATGACCAGTTACAAAATTGGCCAGAGAAATGTCAGATTGAGTTTAATACAGACAACTGTGTGGTATTGCACTTTGAAAAGTCAAATGTATGGAGAAAGATGGGGGATGTCATGTGATGCCATAGGATCAACACATAGGCTCCTTGCTCCCTTGGGAAATAAGCTAAAAATGTTTTAAACAAGTACTATTTTAAGCTTAAAATATTTTTTTGTTTATATAAATGTCATCACTCTACATCTATGATGCTTCAAGAATAATTAATGCAATAAAAAAAGGATACTAAAGTAATTACATATAAACCTCAAGAAATAAATGAATACTTTAGGAATTCTTATATGAAATTATATATTTCAGAATCTTTAGGATGTGAAACTAAAATAAATAATTATTTATCACAGATAATATCGCCTAGATTATGTTTAGAAGAACAAACTGAATTTGATGTACTGTTTACTGAAGCAGAACTAAGAGAAGCAATTAATTATTTACACAGTAATAAATCTCCAGGAGATGATGGTTTCCCATCTGAATTGTATAAAGAATTTAAGGATTTATTAATTCCTATATTTATGCAATCTACTCTTCCTGAATCATTTTCGATGGCAATAATAACTGTGATTTCTTAAAAAAAAGAGATCCTTTGAAATCTTCATCGTATAGACCTATTTCATTATAGGGTCAGGTATGCTTTTTGCCAAATTGTACTGAAGTAGAACTTTTTATTAAGAGTGGGAATGTCAAATAAATTATTTCTTTGATATATTTGTTATTGGAAGTAGGAACTCCTAAATTAGGATTTTATAGATCTAAGCAGAGATGGGAAACAGATTTGAATATTATGATAGATCAATAAATTTAGGAAAATTTACATGGAGGTTCTATGACTAATAGCATTAAAGTAAGGTACAGATTAGTCCAATACAATTTTTTACATCAATTATATCTTCAACTACATGGTAAGGATGTAGCAATTATATCTTCCACCACATGGTAAGGATGTAGGATCTTTTATACATTCAACATGATCTTGTCCAAATGTGCAACCTTTACGTGTCTATAAGTAATTTTCTTCAACAAGTTATATGAGCTGATTTTTTCTGTTAAATCTTAATCTGTTTTTATTAGGAAATATTGAAGGTACAACTCCTAAATTGAAATTATCAATTGAAATTAGTTAAGTTAGCTTTACCAGTTGTGAAAAAATGTATTGCAATTCCTTGGAAATCAGATACATCTTTAACATTGCTAAGGTGGCATGCTGAAATTCAAAGTCGTATCCTTTTGTAAAATAATTACATACAATCTAAGAAATAAATACTCTATGTTTTTACAAATTTGGTGCTTGTACACTCAGATAATGGGATTAAATGTATACTGATATCTATTTTTTTTACCCCTCTGGTCCTGAAGAATCCTCCTCTATCTGTTTGTGTTAGAACTGATGAGTTGCGCTGCACGACATCTCTCTCTGCAATCCAAGATTCTTTGCTACTTTTTCTTTTTCAATATTTTTATACATACTTTTATTTTTCAATTTGTATTTTTCCTCTTTTTTTGGGTGGGAGGTTGGATGGGAGGGAGGGGTTTTGGGGTCGGTTGAAAACCATCATGTATGTAATCAATTTATTTATTTATATTTGTATATTATAATAATTGTAGTTACTGCATGTATGGAGTATTAAATAAAATATTCAAAAAGTGTATGGAGATACTAGAAATAAGAGATAAATGACTATGAGCTGTATGGTTGAATAAATGACTATTTCTCTGAGCCTCAGATGCTAATGGGTGACCTGATAAGAAATTTATAACATAATGAGAGGCTTTGCTAGGGAGACAGTCAGAATCTTTCTCACAGGGTACAAATGACAGATACTAGAGCACATATGTTTAAGGTGGGGGGGGGTAGTTTAAGGGCAGGTATTTTTACGCAGGAAGTGATAGGTGTCTGGAATGAGCTGCCAAAAGAAATGGTGGAAGCTGGAAATATAGAAACATTTAAGAGGCTTCTAGATGGGATATGTAGAGAATAGAGGGATACAAACAGCAAAGTTTTAGATTAAACTGGGCATCATGTTCGGTGTAGACATGTGGACCAAAGGCAAAGTTCTTTGGGTGTGCTGTTCAATGCTTTTATATTCTTTTTTTCAAAGTTGGTATCCACATTTCTTTCATTATATTCCATCTCATTATTTCCAACTCACTTTGCTTATTTTTATCCCTTTGCAGTCTCCACATGTGCTTCCCCTGACTTAAATTTCCATTACGTTGTTTGTATTTTCAATAGTCTTGGCTCCAAAATACCCAGATCCTTCATAAAATAAGTATAAAATAACCATTATACTATACTACAAATTCTAACCCCTTCCTTTCTAAAGTTATCTGATAAGTACATATAATTTCACTGCCATAAACAAGAAACTGCAAACTCACGAAAGCAAGATTAAAATATTAGAAATTGCAAAAGTAATTGATAAAAGGACCCCATAAACTTAGAAAATTTAAATCTGTTCCGGTAGAAGAACATCTGATTTTTTTTTCAAAGTTAGGCATGCCATCAGGCACTTTCTGAAGCTGGAGTACAGCCATTAATTATTTGAATATTAAGTAAATTCTGAAGAGATCTCTGCCACGTGTAGTAATTTAAAATTCATTTGTTCTCAACTTCTAACATTAAACACTGCAATGCAATGGTACACTAATTTAAACCACATTAAAACATAAAACTCAGCCTCATTTTAATATGCATGTCTGGATGGAATTACTGAGATAATACAGATTTCTTTTACTGAATGCAAGATATTTTCTGGATAATCCATGTTAACCTTCATGGAATACAAAGAAACTGACATCTGTAATATAACTGCTGAATGCAAATCTGATTTGCAACAGTGGTTTTGAAAACTTTGTTAAAGTGTTCTGTTCTTCCGGAGATGTATCAGTTGTAATATGTATCACTTCCAAATGAAAGCCAGCTCCAAGAATGAATTTGGGCAGTTTCTCATTCCTTTGATAACAGATATGATGAATGCTGTTGAATGATTACAAAAATAATATTGAGCACATAGAGGTGGCGGGAAATTATGGGACTGAAATACCATTTTGTTTGCACCTTCGATAAAAATTTGTACTCAGTCACATCCACTAAATGTGTTTGTATTGTAGCAATTGCACGTTACACTTCACTTCTTAAATTCAGTTTCATTGCAATCATTGGTATCAAATTTTGACATGAGAGACCACCCCTCCTATTTGAGAAGGAGAAGCAGAGGAGATGGCCCTACAGGTTGACCAGTTAGGGATCTGTGGCTGATGGAACCCACACAGGTGGTGGGCTGTTGGCGACTGATTCAAGACTGGCTGAAGGGGTACCAGGAATTGGAAGCAGGTTGCGAGAGGCAGGAGGACTTTCAAGGGCCAAGGTTGCTGAAGGCTTCCTGATCACATTGGAGGTTTGAATCTGGAGCTCGGGTTGCTGATGGTTTGGAATATGTGGCTGCGGGAGAACTGGAGGAGAATCCACAAACACTCAGTGACTCCGAAGGGGCTCTCTTCTGCTTCTCTTCTTCTGACTCTAAGAGGTACTGGGTAATTTCTGCCGATGGTGAATCTTTGCCTGCCTTACAGCAGACTAAATGCAATTTTGTGTAATATTACATCTGTTTTATTAGAGGATTAAAAAAAAGAATCCTGTAGTTACTTCCATATCAACCAGTTAGCCCACGAAATCAAGAACAAAGCTCCCAATTTCTTATAACTGCCAAAGACTGATTCCAATTTTACTTGTATGCTATTAAATCATTCCTATTTATGTGAAACATAGAAAATAAAACTAGAGACTGGATGACTGGAAATCTGAAAAAAAGTGAAATATATGTGAAATGGGAGTCACGGCTACAACAAATGAAGACACTTTCAGATGAAACATATTTTGTTCTTTAAATATTTTGTTCTATGATAGCACTGTCCTATTTTTTTTTACATCTTTCAAAATAGGTACAGGTATGCACCTGTCTGACTTCCTGGATTCAGAACACTAATTTCTGAGCCAACACAGTTATGATCCTGGTGAACATTTGTCAGTGAACTCATTTTGATAAAGTGTTAGCATGTATAGATATGGAATAAATTTTTCAAATTATAAAACTGGATTTTCATCTTGTATCTAAAGAATATATTCCAGCGATATCTGTCTTCATCAAAAATCCATCAACATATAAACTGAAAAGCTATTGAAATCAAGGTATTTTTCAAATTGTATTCTTCCCTCACCTCCCTCATTCCAAAGAAAACTGCCAAATAAATATACATTGGGATATTTTAAAGAATTGGAAAATGAAGACTCTGTAAATAAAATAAAGATTACATTTCAAGATAAAAAAAAATTATGAAATAAGCAAGGTCAGAAAGATGAGTTTACCAGATTGCTGTTAAACCACCAATCTTCAGGATGATTTATTTCTTATTCTATACTTTAAGAATATGAAAAATATATTTATCTACAATAAATAATTATGTGGAATCATTCATTCATTCAGGTGTAAGCCTGCCAACAATTCTTCATACTTTGATGAAGGGCTTAAGCCCAAAACATTGGTTATGGTTTTTTACCTTTACTATAGAAAGGACACTGCTGAGTTTCTCCAGCTTTGTGTTATTGTATCAACCATGGTGTCTGCAGATTTTCGTGTTTTACTTGGATCAGAGGTTAAAAGCTATGGGCAGAGATAGGACAAATCTGGGTTGTTTTCACTGTTGCATCAGAGGCTGAGATGAAGACCTGATGAAAGCTTAAAATTATGGGATGCATAGGTAACATACAGAGCCAGAATCGTTGCCCCAGGATAAAAATCTCAAATACTGGAGGGCATTCATTTAAGGTAAGTGGTGGTGGGGGGGGGGGGGGGAGGATTTTTAAGAAATTAACAAGCAGATTCGACAGTAACATTTAAAAGGCTTCTAGACAGGCACCTACTGTATATCTGCAGGAAATGGAGGGATTAGATGAGGTGCAATCAGCACAGATTTAGTTTAATTTGGCATCAAAGACATCATGGGATGAAGGACTTCTTCCTGTGCTGTACTATTCCATCTTCTATATATTTATTTTATCCTAATTTAATATTATATACAATCACATGTAATGTAATAGTAAAGTAGTTGGTCCAGTGAATGCATACAGTATGTTTTAATCTGTGTATTTCAGAAGTAATGTAGCAGGCACTAAATTGAAATGATTGTCACGAATGCTTTTGAGGAATGAAGCAGATAGAAAGTAATCTGCTGACAATTTTTAGGCAGTTTTAATTATACTGTCAGTTCAAAAGTTTTACTTTATCTCCAGACTGGAGATTATGAACAATTTGAAATTAACACTGTCAATCACCCATAATGATACCTCTAAATCCTTAAGGAGACACATTAATCATCAAACCAGAGCAATATAACTTTATGGTGCAACTATTGGCCTAGGATTTTGCCACAAACCATGAGATCGTAAGACATAGGAGCAGAAATAGGCTATTTAGTCCATCGAGTCTGCTCTGCCATTCAATCAAGAGCTGATCCATTTTCCCAATCAGCCCCAAGGCCTGGCCTTCTCCCCATAACATTTGATGCCCTGGCTAATCAAGAACCTATCAATCTCTGATTTAAATACACTCAATGTCCTGGCCTTCACAACTGCCTGTAGCAACAAATTCCACAGATTTACCACCCTCTGGCTGAAGAAATATGCATCTGTTCTAAGCAGACAGCTTTCATTCCTGAAGTTGTGCCCTTTTGTCCTAGACTCTCCCACCATTGGAAACAACCTTTTGACATCTACTCTGCCCTTGCCTTTCAACATTCAAAATTTTCAATGAGATGCTCCTCTCTTTCTTCTAAATTCCAACGAATACAGGCCAAGAGCTGTCAAACACTCTTCATATGAGAATTCTTTCATTCCCAGAATCATCTCAGTAAACCTTTGAACCTTCTCCAACCCTTCACATTTTTTTCTTAAATGAGTAACCCAAAACTGCTCACAATACTCCGTGAGGTCTCACCAATGCCATATAAAGTCTCAAAATTTACTTTCAGGCTATCCTGTCAGAGGACTCTCAGATCCCTTTGAATCTAAGTTAGTGGTTCTCAACCTTTTATTTCCACTCATATAACCCTTAAGTATTCCCTATGCTATAGATGCTCTGTGATTAGTAAGGGATTGCTTAAGATGGTATGTGGGTGGAAAGAAAAAGTTTGAAAACCACTGTTTTAATCATATGTGCACTGTTTCATAACTCCAAAGGAAATGGGCCAATGACAATTTTTCTCAAGCAAAATATTTCAGAAACAATTGGGTCTAGAGCAGTGATTCTCAACCTTCCCTTCCCACTCACATGAGTGGAAAGAAAAATGTTGAGAACCACTGATCGAAATATTTTCAATTTTCTCACAATTTTTTCCACCAAAGAGCTTGACATACCCTTTCCGACATTATTTTTAATTTGCCACTACCCATTCTCCTAACCTGTCTAAGTTCTTCTGTAGCCTCCGTAGTTCTTCAACACTACCTTCTCTTCCACCTACCTTTTGATCATTAATATACAACATAAAAAGAAATGGCCCCAATACCACTAACTCCTGTGGAACATCACTCTCAACTGGCATCCAATCCAAATATGATCCTTGTATTCCAACTCTCTGCTTCCTGCCAATCAGCCAATACCCTACATATCTGAGTATGTTTCCTGTTATACCATGGGCATTTATCTTGTGATCACTGTCCCCCTGATGGTTTCTTTACTCTAAACTCTCTAATCACCTCAGGTTCATTGCACAACACCCAATCCAGTACAGCCGATCTCCTCATGGGCTCATCAACAAGCTGCTGTAAAAAGCCAACTCCCAAGCTTTGTACAAAATTCTCTCTCTTGAGATCCAGTCCCAACCTGGTTTTCCCAATCTATTTGCATGTTAAAATCCCCCACAACTACCATAACATTGCCCTTCTGACATGTCTTTTCTATCTGCTGCGGCAATTGTTATCCACATCCTGGCTACTGTTTGGAGGGCTGTGCATATCAGCCAACAGAGTCTTTTTACCCTTTCCATTTCTTACCTCAATCTACAAAGATTCTATATTTTTTGATTCTATGTCTCCTTCTAATGACTTAATTTTGTTCCTTACCAACAGAGCCACTCCACCCCATCTATCTTTTTGATTCACTGTGTATCCTGGTTCACTCGGCTCCCAAAGACATCTAACCTTTAGCCACAACTCCATGATGGCCACTACATCATACCTGCCAATCTGTAGCTATACTATAATTTCTTATGCTGCATGCATTTAAATACAATCCTTTAGTCCTTTATTTTTTACACTTGTGTCTCTATTGTATTGCAAAACATCCCCATGGCTGCAATTTTGCCCTTCCACACATATTCTTTACCAGCTGTCCCTACTTGTGCACTAGCTTCACCTTCACCTTGGTCCTACCCCCCTGCGAATCTTGTTTAAACCATGCCCCAACAGCATTAGCAAGCATCCCTGCCAAGATATTGGTTCCCATCTAGTTCAGGTGCAACCCGTCACATTTGTGTACTCACCCCTTCCACAGAATGATCCACGAATTTGAAACCCTGCCCCCTGCATCATCTCCTCAGCCACACATTTGTCTACACTATTTTCCTGTTCTGACCCTCCCTAGCTCGTGGCACTGGGAATAATCCAGAGATTACCACCTTGGGGTCCTGCTCTTCAGCCTCTTTCCTAACTCACTAAACTTACTTTTCAGAACCTCTACCCCACTCCAGCCTTTTTCATGGTACCAATATATACTACAACTTCTGGCTGATAACCCCCAACCCCACTCAAGAATATTCTGCACCCACTGGACCACAGCACCTGGGAAGCCATGCACTATCCTGGAATCTCTTTTGCAGCTACAAAATCTCCTGTCTGTTCCTCTGAGTATCAAGTTCCCTATAACTATTGCTCTACTTGACCACCTCTTTTGAAGCTTTGAGCCAATCATGGTGCCATTGGTCTGGCTGCTCTTGCTGTCTGGCCCAGATAGGTCACCCCCATTGGCAGTATCCAAAAGGATACGTGTACTTGTGGCTGAGGGGGATGGCCATAGGGGTACCCTTAATTGCCTCCCTGTCCCATTTCCCTCTCCTGACTGTTACCCAGCTACCTTCCTCCTGGCTCCAAGGTGTTATACTTAGAAGTTGTATCTCAAATGATGCTCATGTCATTTTACAGGCAAAGGAATTGTCAATTTTATCAGCATTTGTTGGGAACAAAAAAAATAGACATAAATCAATGTGAATGATGAATCTAGCTTGATTGTAATTGAAACAAAACCAAGCTAACCTCAACAGAAAGATTGCTGAATATGAGGAAAAATAATCCCTTGGAATGAGGATGGTGAATAGAAGGTAAATTGAAGTATAAATTGCTAATTAAATCACTTGTTCTATGCCAAGCCTTTACAACTTAAGTCTGTTCCCTCCTGACATCAAAACAGTGCAGGGAAGATGGATTTTATCTTCAAGGAAGGTGATTTTTGTCATTTCTCAATGAGATAAAGGGAAGATGAATCCAGGTACCCTGCTCACCAACTCCTGGACATTTTAGGGCAGTGGAGAAAAAGATCAAAGGCAAAGGGTCACTCTAGTATGTTCACGAAGCTCTGAATTATAAAATCATAGATATCGACAGTGCAGAGGAAGCCATTGGATTCTTACGTCCAGACCAACCAAAATTGAGGCTATTTAGATTCTCACTTCCAAGCTCTTGCTTGTCAGTCTTTATCTGTCCAAATGGACCTTGTTTTAAATGTGTTGAATATTTCTGTGTCCACTGCAATCTGAGCCAGCGAGTTCCAAGCTTTCCTCAACTCCTTTTTGACCTTTCCACCAATTAACTCCTTTTTGACCTTTCCACCAATTAACGGTGATCAGCTTCTTGCCAAAGAGAAATAAATCCATCCTGTTTACTCCATTAAGGTCTGTTATAATATACAATACACGACTCTGAGTCATTTCCCAGTCCTTTTGGTTGCATGAAACACATCCCCACACTAATCAGACCAGTTTCAGAACATATTCAATGGCCTGATCAAAATAGGGAAAGTTAACTTCACTATGTGATTTCTTTCTTCTTCACCCACTGTCGGTATCTCTGCTTCACAGAAACATGGCTTACCCCAACTCACAGAGCACAGAGCTTTAGCTTGAAGGTTTCACCCTACATTGCATGGACTGGAGAGTGTCCTCATGTAAAGGAAGAGGCAGCAGTACCTGCTTCAAGATTAATTCTTTGTGGTGATACTGTCCAATGGTTGCTCCCTCTTCTGGAGCTCCTAGTGCCGACTCTTAACCTTCACGGGGAAATTCACCTCTGTTGTCCTGACTAAAATATACATCACCCCACAGGCAAATGTTAAGATGGCATGAGAAAAATTACATGTCACGATCAACAAACATCATATCACATATCCTGATGCCTTCTCGGTCATCACCATGGACTTTAACCAGGTGAGCTTAAACAAGGTATTCCCAAACAATCACCTGCATGTATCCTACAACACCAGGGGATGAAACTCTCTCAACCACTGCAACACTGCCATCAAGGATGTCCACTGCTCCATTTCACACATCCACTTTGGAAAGTCGGACCACCTGGCTGTGCTCCTCCTTTCTGAACACATACAGCAACTGAAGAACACTGCATTGATACCGAACTCTGAAGAGACAGATTTCTTTTGTGCCTGGAGTCGGTAGACTCGTTAACGTTCAATATCTTGGTGGTGGATCTGAATGAATATGTCACAGTGGTCACCAGCTTTATCAGAAAATACGTGGATGAGTGTGTTCCCATTCAGACTATCTGGGTGTATCCTAATCAGAAGCTATAGATGAACCAAGAGATCCTTATATTTAATTCCCTCTTCCAGGTCATTGGTGTAAATAGCAAGATGTTGAGGGCTAGGTTACAGGAAACTCCACTAGTTACATCCATCCAGACCAAAAAAGGCAACTCGTTGTTTTCAATGTGACAGACGGTTTTCAATCCATGCTAACACACATCGTCTAATACCTTAGGCTCTTAATTTACGTGGCTCCCTATCAATCAGCTTCTGAAAATATAAATATACTGTATCTACACGTTCTGCTCCATTAATTCTTCATGTCACATTCCTCAGAATAATTTGAGCAAATTTGTCAAATATAATTTACCTTTCATAAAATCATGTTTTATAAAAGCTTCAAGTATTCTCAGATTCCCTAAATGATTAGTTACTTCCTCAAGCTTGCATTTATCATTTTTGTATACATATGTTTCAATCAGTGCATTTTGTTTTGCACTACTGATAACTGATAACTGAAACCTCACAAAGATAAGCGTATACTGAGCCGTTGTCATACCCACACTCCTGTTCAGCTCCGAATCATGGGTCCTCTACCGGCATCACCTACGGCTCCTAGAACGCTTCCACCAGCGTTGTCTCCGCTCCATCCTCAACATCCATTGGAGCGCTTTCATCCCTAACGTCGAAGTACTCGAGATGGCAGAGGTCGACAGCATCGAGTCCACGCTGCTGAAGATCCAGCTGCGCTGAGTGGGTCACGTCCCCAGAATGGAGGACCATCGCCTTCCCAAGATCGTGTTATATGGCGAGCTCTCCACTGGCCACCGTGACAGAGGTGCACCAAAGAAAAGGTACAAGGACTGCCTAAAGAAATCTCTTGGTGCCTGCCACATTGACCACCGCCAGTGGGCTGATATCGCCTCAAACCGTGCATCTTGGCGCCTCACAGGTTCTGGCGCCTCATAGGTTCTGCACCTATCTTAATCATCATTTTTCTTTTGACATATCCACAGAATTCCTAATGTTTGTTTTTATATTACACACAAAATTTCCTCTCTTTTTTTAAGAAATGTTCATCTTTTGCTGCTGCTAGATGCTAGAAAATAGGTCCTCCGGCCTATCACCAGCTCAGCCATTTCAACATGGCCCAGTTTTCAATTTAACATTATCCTTGGTTTCCTTTGTTAAACATAGAAGATAGGAGCAGGAGTAGGTCATTCGGCCCTTCCAGCCTGCTCCGCATATTGTGCTTCTTTCTCAAGGAATCCTTCTTTCAAATTGGGGGGAGGGGAGGGGGTCCTGATGAGTACTATGGACCAGCTGTTTGAATGCCTTTACTAACCTGTTTTATTTTTCTCAGTCCACCCTGCACAACTCTTCCTTCGTTATAATTGTCGTTATTTGAATTGAAGATAGTAGTTTTGATCCTGTGGTGTTCCACATCAAACTACATCTAGAATTCTCTCACTTTGTGGTAATTATCTCCTCAGAGTCCTTTGACCATGAAATTTCTTATTAATCCTTCCTCAATTCACATAACCAAATCTAAAATGGCCTGAACCCTGGATTCTGTTACATTCTGTCTTTGATCCCTGCCTCACTCCACACATTCTTGTTCAATGATACTCTTTGTCCAATCAATATATAGACTAATAAGTCCTATGATAATTGCATTCCCTTTAAACATGTAGTTATTTCCTATTCATGCACTACCCTTTAGAGATGGAGTATTTTGCAGCCTATGAACAACTGTCATTGATGCCTTCTTTCCCATTATTCATGATTTCAAACAAAACGAATTCCTTATTTCCTTCCACTGCCACTATATCACAACTCAGCGCCAATCTGATATCATCCTTGATTAACAACATCTGTTCTTCTGTAACACTGCATTACCCTGCAACACTGAGCACCCAGTCCTGGTCGCCTTCAACCACTTCTCTACAATCAATTTTCGATCATTGTCATGTGATGCTATCTGGGATGTCATCTATAATATTGCAAATGCTATATGTTTTGATAAAACAGAGTTTGGTGCAAGAGTCACACTCATTTATCATACATCTCCTTTTAGAAAACGATCTAACAGCTGTCCATTTATTTAAGCACAAGAAGCTTTCAGTGACTTATGGTTATAGCCATGAATCAATTATTAATATGCTTGCATGACATTCATCTGTTCACCATTTTAATGAAGAGCTTAACCTACATCAAATAAATAATAGACAAAGGAAAGCCATTCAAATATGTTAATCATCCATCTGTTACTACCACTAAAATAATGGCAGGCCCATCACAATTTTTGTGAATTCTTTGCATTAGCCATAAAATCCATTGAATACTGTAATCACAGTATTCATGACAAACGCCATGACAAAATATGGTTTGCAGAAACGACAGGCTGGATTCAGTGCTCTCCATCTAAGGCTTGCAATAAATGACTCCTACATTTCCCCATGTAGGTGGACCAATCTTTTGCACATAACAATCGTCTCCACTAAGAGTTCATAAGGAAAATGAAAATTAGTCTTCAGAGAACAGAAAAGAGCTAGTGCTGTAGTTCACCCATAAATTCACCATCTGTGCATATTATATATATCAGTGTTAAGCAGGAATGAAATCCTAACTATGCAGAACTCAGATTAATTGTTTAAATTGAGAAATATCTTTTATCACTCTAACGATATTTCAGTTCTAAATTCTGGGACTTTTGCAAGAGAACTGAGAAAAATTCTAAAGGATGTCCATAATCTGCCCTTGTAAGAGAAAACGGAAGAAATCTGAACAGAACATTCTTTTGTTTAATCAAAATTACTAGGTTGGAAATTTTACTTGTGTGCC
The DNA here is from genome assembly GCF_036971445.1 of Narcine bancroftii. Taxonomy (NCBI): domain Eukaryota; kingdom Metazoa; phylum Chordata; class Chondrichthyes; order Torpediniformes; family Narcinidae; genus Narcine; species Narcine bancroftii. Next base: position 30,211,587 of record NC_091477.1, on the reverse strand, counting down.
TGTCACTACCATTGGACTGGCATTTACATAGAAACATTTTTTGGGAAATCACTATGCTCTTCCATTGGCATTATGATCTTGGACACCAACTGCTAGGCATGCTGCAGTGATGTCAATAACATGTTAAAAGTCATATCCCTAATTGGATGAAAATGATGACAAAACTTCCTGATGATTCCTGAAGGTATCCTAATGCATGATAATGGACCCAAGATCACGTTATCCCGACCATGGTGCTCACCCAATGATGCTGTACTATGGACCTCTCATGAGTTAGAGATGATTTGTGATTACATAGCGATTCTGAAACATCCTCTGTTGCATTCTTGAAATGTGTGTTGTCAAGAAAGTTTGAGTGTAGACTAACATGAATCATAAAACATGCTGGATACAACAATTAAATGGACATACAATTGATTGAAGGAATTTTGGCCAGGACAGAACATTAGGTAGGTGAGGTTTTACAGGCTTATATCAAGAGTATAGGTAAGTGTTCCAATGCTGATTTTTGGTCTTTTGCAAAATGATTGGCATGAAAACCCTCTCACCATTGCATAGGGAATCAGTCAGTGCATGTCAAAGAGTCACAAATTTCTAAGCTCTAGTTCAATTGTATCATGTGAAACAAGGTACAGTGAAAAATTTGTGCTACCCTGACAGTTAACCCATAAATAATTGCAGCAAACAAAACACAGTACAGAGTGCAAAGTTTCAGAGAGAGATGAATGAGAACAAAGGGCAATATTATTGTCGTAGTTTCAGAAGTTAGGTAGCAGCAGGAAACAACCTGCATGCAGCCCCAAGCTGAGAATAATGAACCAAATTAGTAGCAGCTACATCATATTCCACTGAAAGAGAAACCATTACAGAAAAAGCAAAAATGAAACTGTATAATAATGAAAAGAGTCAACAAAATGAAACATACTGTACATTTGAAATGGTGTCAAATAGAAATAACAATTTGAAAATTAAAGATCACCAATCAAGGCATTGATATGGATATTGAAATAGGCAGGGATTGCAAAAGATCTATTTATCACAAACTATCACAGCCAGGGTGAAGGAAGATTCTCTCACAATCTGAAGGCATTTCAAAGTATCAAGTGTATTAAACACAAAATCTATATCTAATATCTGAAAGCTGAACTAGAAAATGGCCACATTGAAATGGGATGATTTATTGGTGAAAATATTACAGACTAATTAAGCAAAATCCATCATGTTGATCACTACAGCACATCATCCAATGTGAATAACTTCAAAGCTCAAGAAACTGCTATGTGCAGCTGCTGTAAATAATTCTATAGAGCAGATGAGTGGCAGAAATAATTAAAGGGGAAATGTTGGGAATGTGAACTATAAGTGTACAGGAAAGTAAGGAGAAGCAGTATGGCACTTACAGGATTGTTCAACTGGGAGCTGGCATAAACCTAAAGGCTCTTCCTTTAGAATCTCTATGAAGGTCACAAATTGAGGTTTATAAGAGAGGTTTGAATGATTAGTAATACCCTCTGCCTACATCTCAAGATGTGTAGTCTGAATTGGTAAGGGTGAATTAAGACCACCTTACAAACCCTGATGTGGGATAAAAGTAATCAACAGAAAAATCCCATGTGTCTACATATAAGATTCTGGTGACAGTTCAGCTTTGGTTACGGAATTAGTAATTTGTTATGATTTTAGTGTTGACTTTGCTTTATCATTAGTCAAGGAAAGATGAGCTATAACTGCAGGGCTAGATCAGCACAAGGCATTCTAAGAAGAAAGCCCTCAGCAGCAAGATCTTTCAATTTCTTTATAACACAGCGTGGTCCACTTACCTTCCTTGCAATGCTTCCAATTACTGAGTTCAGGCAGTCTCAGACCCTTCTTAGACAGTGGCCACAAGAAACCTATTGCTGAACTCTCATGTTCACTGACAAAAAAAATGAATCAAAATCTTCGCAGACAGACAGGAGGATTTACAAGTGCATTCTGAGTTACAATGTTTTCCACCAAACACAGGCTGATATCAACCAACCTGAAATGGTGGTGTTAAGAACGTCTCTCTTTTGTTTGAAGCATTTATATCATACAAATTTACCACAGCAGACATTTCTCATAAATGCCTTATGAAGAGTTAATGGAGGACACAGAAATTATAAGTGGTAAAAATAATTTCCCTTTCACCATTTGGAATATACACAATTATTTGAACTAAGGCAAGTGGATGAAACCGTTAAATAGATGAACTGATTCAGATATAGGTCGGAAAAAAAATCATAATTATGCAGTACAACTCCAATTATCCAAAATTGGATTATCCAAAATCCTCAGTTATCCAAAAATTTTTGACCCAGAAATGACACCACGCTGTAAAAAAATAATTCACCCATTATGAAATTAGAACGATGATTGTCCTCGTATCAGGTAATGCCCTCCCCTCCTCTCTCTCTTTCCATTTCTTCTTTACCTTCCCCTATCGACTTTTCTCTCCAATTCTCCCTCTCAAACTGCATGTCTACCAGCCACAAGCAGTTGGAAGAATCCCTTATCCCAGGATCATCAAGGAGAGTGGACTCCTGGACAGGAGCGGGTCCTCGGGTTCCCAGGCAGGAGCGGGACCTCAGTGGGGAGGTGTCAGTGATCATAGGCAGGAGTTGGGAGGGGGAGTATGTGCAGGCAAAGACTGAGTCTATCTCAGGCTCCAACATCAAGAACCAGGACGTGAAGCCAGAACAGCCCCTGCCAGAATGAGCCCACAGGCAGACAGGAGCCTGCCGACCCAACAGTAAGTGTTCCACCAATGGAACACAAATGGAAGCCTCCATTTTAGATAAGCGAATTGTAGCTACCAACCAAGGATGCATAAAATGGACACACAGGTGAGTGAACAGCCAGATTATGGAATAGATCTATATCTGACTCTTGGGTACAGTAATTATGAATTGAATTATACAGCATTTGTTGATTGGCCTGATGCAGTTAAAGATATACTGTTAGCAAATATGCAGTATCCCAAGATGTCAGAACATGATCTGTAAAAGCACCAGGAGTGCTAGTGTCCTATAAATTATTTGCAGTATTTCCAGAGAAAGGTGTATACACATTTTTTTAAGAGTTAATTGAAAGTCATTTTCCATGAATAGTAGTAAAATATATACAGTTACATACAACCATCGAACACACAACAGAACTAAAATCTAGCTTTTCCACACTGAAGATAACCATCCAGAATTTAGATCATTCCAGTTTGAACAATATATAAAAAGGAGCATAATTAAGCACCATTTCCCTCTCCTTATTACCCAGTTTCACATGGGAAAGGTCAGGCAGTATGATAAATTAGCTAATGAAGGAACAAATCATGAAAGGTCAATTGAGCATCATAACTGCAGTATTTTTTTCTTAAATTAAAGTACAATACCATTCTTCACAACAGAGTTACAATCCATCAGAGGTACTAAAGCAGACGAGAGTCAGAACATGGCTGAGTCTCACTGAATCCAATATAGAAGTGAAAGAAAGGCAGTTTAAACAAAAGCCCCATGACACAAACAACAAGAAAAGGATGCTCATTCTGGGATACTGAGACCTTCCAGCAGGTCTAAACTAGAAGACACATTACTGAGAAAACCTCAGAACTTTCATGTGAAGATTGGTAAACATCTCAGGAACATCTTTGGAGATCACTTGCTCTCAGTGTACAATGTTAAGAAGAATGAAAAAGTTTTGAGTAATTTAGATATTCCTGAAGTGAATCAATCAATCGTTAAAGAAGAACCAATACATGATATTTCAGATGACAGTCAAAACAAGAGAATATTCCAACCTAATGCATCTGTGAATTCAACAAAAATAGCATCACAAACAAAAATAGAAATAACTGGAAATAATTCATGTTCTGTTGACTGTTGAAATAGAGCTCCATGACCTAATCTTTAAGAAAAGTGGAAGCATGTTCTGTGGACAGCTTTTTGAACCAAAGGTGTATCTGTTTCTCTCTCCAGATGCTTATTATTTTCATCATGTTCTGCTTTATTTGCTGTAGCTATATTTTTCTTTTCAGTAATGTGGTAAAGATCATAGTGACTTCACAGGCAGATAACTAAAATATGTAAATCCAAAAATATGCTTAGTTTGTTTAAAATGTCAGCAAAACAAGTTAGTATTTATAATAGCAGTTATTAGCAATAATTATTAATTCACTACAACATTGTGTAGGTGAGTGGAAGAATCTGGGGGGGGGTTTGTTTGTCAGATACGTAGGATGAATAAAAAATGGGATTAGAGTATTAGTGTGTGGGTGCTTGGTGATCAGCCAAGATTCAGTAGGTTCAACAGCTTCTTTCTATGCTGTGTGAGTCTATAAATCATTAAACTTTTATATAGAGTTAGTTTGTGGTGACCTTGCAAAAACTACACACCCCTCGAGTTCTTCGCGCTTCCCATGCCAATACCCTCTGCATGAATTTTGTGAAACATTAATAGTTCACACACTTACCACTGTAGAAGAGGATGGCATGGTGAAGAATATTGCACAAAATTTTAAATGACTATGGCAAGGTGGGTCTGAGAAGCCTGCAATTAATCGATTCCATTGAATCTGAAATGTGGACTTGAACACAAGCGAAAATGGCAGTAGCAAATAAAAAGGCACACTTATTAATTGTTGAGGAGGAGAACAGTATGGGATGCCAATCCAGTTCTAGACCTGGGAATTTTATTAATCACAGCAGTGGGTTGAGTTTATTTAATGTTGTATAACATCATCAAAGCAGAAGACATAGTGAAAATAACTCGGGCAAATGAAAGAAGTTAGTACCTGTTACCTAGGTGATTTTGCCAAACCAAGAATAAACCATGAGGAATAATGGATATCCCATTTAATTTAGTTATGGAAATGCTGCAAAAATCATTTTAACTCAGCTGAATCATAGATTAGGGACGTTATAAATTTCAAACTCAAGAGTAAGATCCCCTGCCTTGGCATTGGAAACCATGGAAAAGGTAGCTTTTCTTGTATGACTTTTTTAATATTGTTTATCCACAAGGACCTGAATTTATAATTACCAACATACAGAACATTGTTTTGACTAGAACATTGCAACCTGCAGTCACTCAATATTGAACTAGTTCCCCTACAGAGCACAATTTCAATGTGCTTTATTTACAAACAGAAAAATTCTACTATATATTTTTAAATTGTAGTCTTTTGATTCCTTTTTTCCCCAGAAACATCAAGTCCTGCTTAACATTAAAAAAAATATGCTTAAGATGTTATATAAAATTATCGAGGCTGGGAGGTCAAATTATACAATCAGTTCTACCTTATTATGGCCACTGTATGCTGTACCTTGCACGGTTTCGATCCCTAATTCATGGCATACCTGGAGCTGTTTCAGGAAGGCGGCCACTGACAACGGTTACAAAAAGATCTGGGAGTACATGAGCTCAGTGACCGGCTAACAATAGCAAGTGCATTGAGAATGTCATGGAGATCAAAAGCTACACCGCCAGGGATAACCAGAAACCATGGTTGGATGCAGAGGTCCATGCACTTCTCACAGCTTCAGATGCAGTCTCCAAGTTGGCAATAAGATCAGCCAGGTCTGAACTCTCCTGTGCAATCCAGAAGGCAAAGCGTGGGTATGCACAGAGGATCCATAGTTAGCTGTGCAACATGAGGCACATGTGGCAGGGGATCAAAACAATAACAGTTCATACAAGAACCTTGTGAGTCAATGACAACGACATCTCCCTTCCACAAATGCTGAACATCTTTTACATTTTGTTAGGTGAGAAGAGCAGCAGGATGATGCCAAGAAAGAAGAACAGGTCCCTTACGTAGCCATAGCCAAGGTGAGGAGAACCCTATCCAAGGTGAACCCACAAGGCAGTGAGACCAGACAACATACCCAACAGGGAACTGAAGGACTGTGAAGACCAAGTGACGGAGCTCATTACGGAGATCTTCAACACATCATTGCAGCAGACCATTGTCCCTACAGGTTTCAAGGCAGCCACCATCATTTCAGTGCCAAAGAAGGCAACAGTAACAGGTACAGTGACAATCATGCAGTACCACAAACCTCCACCATTATGAAGTGCTTCATGCATCTAGCACACCTCCCAAAGACAATGAACCCATTTCAATTCACCCTTCAGATGGAATTATTCCACTGATGATTTTAACGCCTTCTCCCTGAATTCCTTCCTGACTCAACTGGAGAAACCAGCTCAGTGATTAAAACAATCATACCCCAGATGCAAGTGGAGAAGCTATCCTTGCTGGGACTCAACATCCTCTCTATAACTGGATCCTGGACTTCCTAACAGAAAGGCTTAAGTCTGTCCGGGTTGGCAGCAGAACATCGAGCACCATTATGCCAACCACTAGCTCATCTCAGGGCTGTGTGATCAGTCTGTTCCTGTTCACACAATGGACCAATGACTGTAATGCCATAACCAGCTCCAACAGAGTCATTAGGTTTGCAGATGAAACAATAGTAGTTGGACTTATCAGCAACAATGATGAGTCAAAATACAGGGAAGAGGTGGAAAAGTAACAACCTGTGTCTCAACGTAGACAAGACGATGATTGTGGACTTCAGAAAATCCAGAAATAACCATATTCCACTATACATTAATAACTCTGTAGTGCAGAGAGTGGAGAGAACCATATTCCTCAGAGTCCACTTAAGAAGTGACCTATCAAGGAGACACAACAGTGGGGCAGCACAGATAGCGCAACACTGTTACAGTGCCAGCAACTGGTTCAGGGTTCAAATCCCATGCTTTAAAGAGGTTTGTACGTTCTACCCGTGATTGCATGTGTTTTCCCCGAGGGCTCTGGTTTCTTCCCACCATTCGAAATGTACCAGAGGTTGTAGGTTAATTGGACGGCATAGGATGACCTCATAGGCCAAAATGGCCTGTTACCATGCTGTATGTCTAAATTTTTTTAAATCTCCTCAATAGTCAAGAAGGCGCAACAGCAATTGCACTTAATTAGAAGGCTGAGGTAGGAAAAGCATTTGTCAACTTTCTATAGGAGCTCTATCGAGCTGCATCACAGATTAGTCAGATCAGAGTTCAATCCTCAGGACCAAAATAGTGGCAGGGAGGATTATGGGATTGCCCTCTCCCCCATCAATATGATTTACTAAGATTGTTGTTTAAAGAGGGCTCACAAAATCATGGAGGATCCCTAACATCCCACACACAGCATCTTCTTTCTACTCCCATCAGGAAAAAGATATAGTAGTATCCGAGCCAGAATGACCAGGCTGAGGAACAGCTTCTTCCCACGGGCAGTGAGACTGCTGAATGACTGCTAAACAACTCTGTGACTCTCCTATTTATTAAGAATATTGATTTTAATATAGGTCGATATGTACTATGTTTTGCTCGGTTTTCTCTATGTGCTATGTTAGAACACTTCCTTTGCACTGATCTTCACCTTGGATGGAAAACGCTGTTTTATCAGGTTGTACTTGTGCAATTGGATGACAAATGAACTTGAATGTCCTTATCTATTTTACAGTACACATCTATGGTAAATTCAGTTCAGAGTTCCCTTGGAAGCTATTCTTTAACTTTAAATATTACTTCAAATAGTAAATCCAAGTGCCTAACTTCCTTTATAAATAAAAAAAATCACATTCAATATAATCTGATTTAGCATCCAACAAACTTTGTATTTATGTCAATAATTCCATGTGGGTGGTAATGGGGTGGGAGGTTTAATGCCATGCATGGGGCCTATCCACATGCTTGAGAACAGAATAGGCATGACCATCTATACTAGATAGCATTTCAATGAACTGCCAAAATGGTAAGTGCATCCACCTTACCCATTTCGAACCATATATGATTTCTATATATTCTGTCATATGCATAACATCCTGTGTGAAGCATGTAACCACATAACCACTTACAGCACAGAACAGGCCAGTTCGGCCCTACTAGTCCATGCCGTAACAAATCCCCACCCTCCTAGTCCCACTGACCAGCACCTGGTCCATACCCCTCCAGACCTCTCCTCTCCATGTAACTATCCAATCTTTCCTTAAATGTAACCAATGATCCCGCCTCAACCACATCTGCCGAAAGCTCATTCCACATCCCTACCACCCTTTGCGTAAAGAAATTTCCCCTCAAGTTTCCCTTATAATTTTCCCCCTTCAATTTTAAACCATGCCCTCTAGTTTGAATCTTCCCCACTCTTAATTGAAAAAGCCTATCCACATTTACTCTGTCCCTTTTAAAATCTTAAACACCTCTATCAAGTTCCCCCTCAATCTTCTACGCTCCAGAGAAAAAAGACTCTAACATTTTGTTCTAGAAATTAAATTTATATTTCCACCTCAAATTTTTTCCTTCATTTGTCTGTTCATTCTTCTCTTTGATTTACATGTATATTTGATTATCCACGAGGTTATAAGTACAATGTTCTTCGTAAGTTTGCTTTTCTTCTTTTATTTTATTCTCAATTTCTGTAGTCATCCAGAGGTCTCTAATTTTGGTTGTCCTTCTCCAACTGTTGAGAATTGTTTGGACTCTGCTGAAGATCTGATTGTCAATGTTCATCTATTGCTTCACTCATCAAAATCTGCTTCTCATGTGTTTGATCCTTATTTTTCACTTCCTGAAATTCTCCCTCTTGCAACCTGGTGATCCGGCTTTTGACAAGTCAGATAACCTGGCTGTGCTCCTTGTGCCTTCATAAAGACAGAGCATAAAAAGAGAGGCTCCTGAGATCAGGATGGCTGGAACGTGGACACAGAAGGGTGAAGAACAGTCACAGGTCTTCCTCGAGTCAGGGGATTGGACGGTGTTCAAGGATTCAGCTGAAAATCTGAACAATTACACCAGGGCTCACACACACTTTATCAAAACAGCTGTGGATGAGTGTGTCCTGTGACAGATTATAGATATGTTTTTGGGAGATTAATTGGGGCAGGTTTTTTTAGTGTAGGTCACATACAAACACTTTCAAACAATTCTTATTTAAAATACTGAAGTTCTGCTCATGCTAGACAGGCCGGCACCAAGAGCCTTTGCAAAAGCTTTAGAGAGTGCCCAAGTGTCTTCACTAATGGATTGTTGTTTACAAAAGAGCAACAGATGAAATTGCAGGCTGTCTGGAGTAGAATTTGCTGTTCCAAGAGGGTCATGAGGCTTTCCAAGCAGAGAGAGTAAAACAGGCTCTTTCTCAGAAAGAGAGAGAGAGAATGATATCATTCAGTTCTTCAGTGCTACCGTCAGCAACAGCAGCTGGGACTGGAACAGGACAAGCTGGAAAGCTTGTGGAAAAATCCCATTTGGAAGATGGGTTGTGAGTGCTTAGTTCAGCCTGGTCAAATCATTATGGTTCTTGCAAGAGGAAAGGACTGGCTGCCTAATGTTTCACTTGAAATAAGAGATACAAATAGGAACTCTGCGGTGACCTGAAAGAAAGAGGTTATCATCTGGAAAACCCTGATGGGGCAAGTTTGTTCAGCAAGACACTGAAGTGGCTGATTAAAAGGAATCAGTTGTGGGTGTCCAGCAAAACAACAAATCTCTCTCTGAAAACCCCCCTGAGCAGTAACCATTTACTTTTCTACACCAAAGCCTAGTGAACTTCATAAATGTTAAATTCTGTGCACAGTATAAGAATTGCCTGCAACCAGTGAACTTGGAGGAATGAGAAGTGAGATTGGACTGTGAATCAAAGAACTTTTCTAAACTTACACATACATTACATACACGTGTGCTTAGAATTAGAAGGGAGTTAATAGTGATAAGATGAAGTTTGATCCTGTTTTCATGTTTAAAGATAATTAAAAGCAACTTTTGTTTAGTAACCATTTGTCTTGGTGAATATCTATTGCTGCTGGGTTTTGGGGTCCACTGAGCCCAACAGTACATACAAAATCATTCAGGGTTTTCCCCAACCAGAAGCTCTGGATGAACAATGAAATTCAGAACCTACTGGGAGCCGAACCACATGTGTGTCAGTCCAGAGATCCAGATCAATACAGAAGGAGTAGTTATGACCTGCAGAAAACTATCTCCTGGATGAAGTGGAGATTCAGGATGAAAATGGAAACAACGAGGGACACACGACAGGGCTTAAATGCCACAAACTGCTACAAAACCAAATACGGTGAAACAGCAGATGGCAAAGCTTCACTCCCAGAGGAACTCAATGCCATCTACACCCAATATGACGACAATAACAGTGAAAAACCATCCCTCTGCACCCCCACATCCCCGATAATCTGATCCTGTCCCTATCAGAGGATAACGTGCATGTTGCCTTCAGGTGAATGAATCCATGAAAGGCATCCGACACAGACTGAGTACCTGGCTGAGTATTAAAAATCTATGCTGGCCAACTTACCAATGTATTCACGGATATCTTCAATATTGAACTCCAGCAGGGCATGATACCCATCTGCTTCAAACAGGCATCAATCACACCGGTGCCCAAGAAGAGTCCAGTAATCTGCCTTGATGACTATTGACCAGTAACATTTACATCAACATGAAATGTTTTGAAAGGCTGTTGTTGAAGTATAGCACCTCCTGCCTGAGCAGTGACATAAAACATACTGTATTTGACAGCATGTTAGACCCACTTGTGTTTCTGAAAAAAAGGCTCAAAAATATCACCCCGGTCTTGTGTGCAAGGTTGAAATTAGAGTGATAATGGTGAGGACCACCAACAGTAATGCTGTCAGGTCCCACACTGGGTCATTGTTGTGTTGAGAAAGTGTCAGGTCCTTAAGAGACAAGTTTGGACACAAGGATTTGCAATCAAACATTACTTTTATTAACACACAACAATTCAAAGAAGAACGTGGAATGGAAACATTCTAGTTCGCTTTTCATAGCAACAGGTCTATGACGGACGCCATCTCACTGGCTCTACATAAAGCCCTGAAACATCTGGACAGTTAAAGTGCATCCATCAAGATGCTCTTTATTGACTATAGTTCAGCATTAAACGCCATCATCCCCTCAAAACTGATCAGCAATTTCCAAGGTCTGGTGCCTTCTGTACTTCTCTATCCCAGCAACCTGCTGCCTGCTCTCTGATGCTGTGGTCCGCTAACCCTAACCCAAATCCTACACTTACTCTGAACCCTAACGTGCAAAGATAAAGTAACCCATTGTACAGACAATAAACCTCCCTATGGCACAACAAGATCCAGAAGATGTATCAAAATGGAAGTTAGGCACTGATCTCACTCAGAGCTAGAAACAGGCACAGGGTAATGAAAGCATGGGCCAACCAAAGTGGCAGTTTATAGTGACACAGAACCTCTGAGAGAAGAGACCAGTGAAAATAAGAGGGATGATTATCCTGCTGCCCACATACTAGCAACCTAACCATAACCCTAACCTTAGATTTGACACTAGGTCTGCCAGATTGTGAGCAAGCTGGTCTGTGGATTTGTCCTCAGTTTGAACAGTTTAAAGCCCACTGCCCCACTCCATCAATGACAGCCCACCACCATCTCCCAACAATAGGCAGCAGTGATTAGTAAGGGACTATTGAAGGTGGTATGTGAGCAGAAAGAAAAAGTTTGAAATCCATTTCTATCGATCAATAATTACAGTATATTTTCCAATGCTCCTTAATAAAATGTGTGCAAATGTCTTATTGAATTGTGCGTGAATTTTCCCATGCCCCTTTACACATTGTATGTGTGTGTGTTTTATTCCTGCTATGATTTTCCTATGTTCTTCTATGAAGTGTTGTGTGTAATGTGATGTTTGATTGCAAATCCTTGTGTCCAAACTCGTCTCTTAAGGACCTGACACTTTCTCAACACAACGATGACCAGTGTGGGAACTGACAGCATCACTGTTGGTGTTCCTCACCATTATCACCCTAATTTCAACCTTGCACACAAGACCAGGGTGATAGTTTTGAGCCTTTTTTTTTCAGAAACACAAGTGGGTCTAACATGCTGTCAAATACAGTATGTTTTATGTGACACAGACACTGTTGAGTTACATGCCCCACCCTTTTTGTTTGTGTAAAAAGGTGCATTGATCTGGATAGATGCCAGCTTTGTTCATTTCTGGGTGAACAACGAAAGCCGGTATATTGGCAGGTCTTCATTATGGAAATATCATGGGATTTCTGTGAAAAAAAGAATAAGGGACTCACTTAAGGACACTTACTTGTGCACTTTTTTGATTTTTTTTTTAATTCTCTCTGTATTGAACAGTATGATTACATTTGTTATCTGTTACAGTTGTGTACAATTTCATTTCCACCACCAATCAATGGTAATTTTGCCTCACTTGCAGATAAAAAGAATCTCAGGGTTGTATGTGATGTCATGTATGTACTCTGATAATAAATCTGAAATCTGATCAGCCATTATCCCTTCCTCCCTTTCACAAATATCATTTATGATATTGCAGCTCATACCTCCCTGAGAAACTTGTCAGGCTCTATTTCCAGAACTAAATCCAATATTAGCTTTTTTTTTGAACCATTTGATGAAATAAATTATTCTCTGAGTATTTGTGGCAACTCCTTATCAAAGTTCCTCCTTTCAAATTTCACCTTTGAGGATATGTGCAATCTCCACAATTAATACTCTATCGTTAGTAAATTGTTCTGAAATTCTCACATTGATCTGTTTCAGTGCAGAAAAGTGGACTGATTTAAAATATCAGCCATGACACTGAGCAAGAGAAGGGGGCACAAGGGGGTGAAAAGTCTGCTACTCTTTCTATTTCCTACCTCCTTTTATGTGACCAGCACATTATCACCATGTGGCAACATACCTACAGATCATCAAGCTTGTTTGTTTCACTCCATGTGTTTGCTTACAGTACTTTCCTGGCCTGCCTTGTAATTTTCCCCAGTGTGATCTTTGATTTCTCTCTCTGAATTACTCTTCCCAGAGACGTGCATAAAAGCATATTGTCAAAAAAGCCAACAATTGCATGCTGTGGAAAAAATACGAATTGTATTATTCAATTTTGAAACTTCTAATTTATATCTAAATTTGTACTTGCTGCTGTTGATTTGCTGCACTCCTTATTCCCACGGTGCAACTCGTCTTTTACACAGGTGCTTGGTTCCAAATTTCTAACACTAGGGATACCCATTTTTGGAAACCTGAATGTCAATTAAAATACAGTAAAACCCCTGTTACCCAGAATTCAAGTTTACAAAATGATGATCATTCTTAAACTGGCAGAAGGGCAGGTTTGGCTAATGCAGTACCAAAGTTTAGGTGTTTTAAAAGCAATAGGCTAGAAGGCAAGAGCTGGGTAGACAGAATAGCATTACTGGTCAGGGATTGTATCACAGCTATAGAAGCGGGGTACGCTGCAGAGGGGGCGTCTACTGAGTCGGTGTGTTTGGAAGTCAGAAATAGGAAGGGAACAATCATTGTATTGAGATTAGTCTACAGGACCCCAAAGAGCCCTCAGGATACCAAGGAACAGGTAAGCAAGCAGATTTTGGAATGGTGCAGAAATTACAGGGTTGTTGTTAAGGGAGACTTTAACTTTCCTAATATTGACTAGCCCTTCCTGACTTTGAGGGATAGATAGGGCAGAATTTGTCAGGATTCCTGACAGAGTATGTGGACCAGTTGATGAGAGGAGAGGCCATACTGGATCTAAAACTGAATCGGGTAATGAACCTGATTATGTGGCGGACCTCTTGGTGGGGAAGCATTTTCTGTGAGAGTGACCACAACTTCGCGAGCTATGGAAAAGGATAAAAGCTGACAAAATGGTAAAGTATTTAATTGGGGAAAGACAAATTACGGTGAAACGACAGGCATAATATGGAGGAAGCTTAGGGACCACTTATGCCGGGTTCCACTGGGACGGAAAAAGAGGGGAGGAAAAGGGAACCACGGTTGACAAAATAGAGGAAGAAGGAAGCATATATTAGATTTAGAAAGCAGGAAAAAAGGAGAGCTCATGAGAATTATATGGTAACTAGGAAGAAACTTAAAAAAAGAGCATGAAGAGGGCAAGGGAAGACAATGGCAAGTAGGATTAAGGAGAACCTAAGGCATTCTACGTAAATGTGAAAAACAAGGATGACCAGAATAAAGGTGGGGCCATTTAAGCAGGCGAAGTGTGCCCAGAGGCAGAGGAGGTTGGGGAGGTCCTAAATGAAAACTTTGCTTCAGTAGTCACAAAAGGACCTTGATCAGGGTGAGATAGGAATAGAACAGGCTTGTGTGCTGGAGGATTATGAGATTAAGGAAGAGTGTAAAGCCCTCCAAAAGTAAATGGACACATTCCAGGACATCACAGGCAAAACCCTCCGCACTATCGAGTACATCTGCAGGGAACATTGCAGTCAGAGGGCAGCAGCAATCATCAAAGACCCACAACATCCAGCACATGCTCTTTTCTCACTGCTACCATCAGGAAAGAGGAATAGGTGCCACAGGATTTGCGCCATCAGGTTCGAGAACAGCTGCTACCTCTCCACCATCAGTCTCCTCAATGACAAACTCAATCAGAGACTCATTTAAGGACTCTTACTTGTGCACTTTATTGATTTTCTTTTTGTTCTCTCTGTATTGCACCTTGTTTACATTCATTATCTGCTTACAGTTCCTTGTTTGTTTACATGTTTATACTGTGTAAAGTTTAATTTTTGCACAACTAATTAGTGATAACTCTGCCGCACCCACAGGAAAAAGGAATCTCAGGGTTTTATGTGATGTCATGTATGCACTCTGACAGTAAATCTGAAATCTAAAATATGAGGAACTGTTGGATCTTCTTAAAAACATCAAGATTGATAAGAATGCAGGGCCAGACACGATATACCCAGGATGCTGTGGGAAGGGAAGGAAGAGATGGCTGGTGCATTGGCTACATTCTTTGAGTCCTGCTTGGCTTCAGGGGAGATATGATTGATTGGAGAACAGAAAATGTGGTTCCCTTCTTTAAAAATGGTAATAGGGAGAATCCTGAGAATTATAGACCAGTGAGATTTACATCAGTGATATGCAGTCTAATGGAGAGTATTCTTATGTATACAATCATTTGGAGAAGTACAGTCTACTCAAGGATATTCAGTATGAATTTGTGAAGGGAAGATAGTGCCTCATGGAATTAATTGAGTTTTTTGAGGAGGTAACAAAGAATATTGATTAAGGCAGGGCAGTAGATATGGTCTATATGAATATTAGTAAGGCATTTTACAAGGTCACCCATGAGAGATTCATTCAGAAAGTTATGAGGCTTGGGATCCATGAAGCCTTGGTTGTGTGGATTAAAAATTGGCTTGCATTTAGAAAGCAGAGAGTAGTGCTAGAAGGAAAGTATTCTGCCTATGACCAGTGGATTTCTACAGGGATCTGTTCAAGGGCCCCTGTTCTTTTTGATTTTTATACATGACCTCGATGAAGAAGTAGGATAGGTCAGTAAGACTGCAGATGATACAAAGGTTAGATAAGTTGTGGATAGTGCTGAAGGTTGTTGTAGGTTACACAAGGATATAGACAGGATGCAGTTGAGTGGAAAAATAGCAGACGGAGTTTAATTAGGATCAGTGTGAGGTGATGCATTTTGGAAGGTCAAATCTGAACCCTGATACAGGGTGAATGGTCGGATGCTAAACAGTGCGGAGAAAAAGTGGGGCCATGCATCTCTCAAAGTTGCTGAGCAAGTTGATAAGATAGTTATGAAAGCATATGGAACATTGGGCTTCATTAATGGGGAACTGAGTTCAGAGTCAAGAGGTCATGTTGCAACTCCACAAATCTCTGGTGAGACCAAACAGAGTACTGTATTCAGTTGTGGTCACCTCATTCCAGAAAGGACATGGATGCTATGGAGAGGATGCAGAGGAGATTGACCTGGATGTTGCCTGGATTGAAAAGTAAGTCTTATGAGGCACGGTTAGCAGAGTTGGGACTTTTCTCTTTGGAGTGCAGAAGATTGATAGGAGACTTAATAGAAGTCTACAAGATTCTAAGAGGCATAGATAAAGGGACAATCAGTGCCTTTTTCCAAAGACAGGAATAGCAAACACCAGGAGGAGATATCTCTACAAAGTGAAGGAAGGAAAGCTTAGGTGAGACATCAGGAGTAAGTTTTGCACACAAAGAGTTGTGGGTGCCTGGAATGTTTTGCCAGGGTCGTGGTGGTGGCTGAAACATTGGGAGCATTTAAGAGAGTCTTAGGCACATAAATGAAAGAAAAATAGAGGATTATGAGGTAGGAAGGGTTTAGTACCTTTTTTTGGTAGATCTAGGTCAGCACAATATCAAGGGCCAAAGGGACTGTACTGAGCTGTAATGTTCTGTTCTAACAAACAAAAATATTATAAGGTATCATAAATTTTCAACTATGTCATAGTCGATGTACTGAAAATGTCCTTTCATGTCTTTTTCTTTCTCCTTTTGAAAAAGGTTGCAACAACTGCATTGAATGTTCATTAAAGTACAGGGTAGCTACAGATCAGAACAATGTGTTTAACTTTGACAGCATCAAACATAAGAAAGGTCAATAATTGCATTATTTTATCTCCAATACTGAGCTTCTTTAACAGTACAATCTATTCATTTTCTAATTACATATACTTGTTTCCAGTTGGAGATGAGCAACATCTTTCCAACAGAATGATAATTACATCTCAAAGGCTCCAAATTACTTGGCCTGCCAAAATTAATGCCAATTAAGCCAAAAAGCTAACAGATCTGTGGAGACTCTAGTCAACTGGGACTTTGAACCAGTGAAACTATTCTTTTAATTGTAAATCCAGAAAACTCTTAAAAGTCTTTTATATCCTCCATCTCCACTCAATTTAAACATGTTCCCAGAGATGAAAGATAACAATCCATGTTTGATATATTTACTTTTCATTGAATTTAAAATGTCCTCAGCTACAGAAGTTCACTTTTATCATTCACTGCAAAAAGAAATAAAAAGAAAAAACCAATTGCAAGATGTCAGGTTTGAGTTTGTTACTTTCACACTAGCTCTCATTTCTCCACGTGGTCTTGCTAAGATTTTCTGTCATTTACAAATATCTTTTTCATTGGTAAGCAAAGAAGTATATTCAGGCATGCCAATCCAACTCATGAGGTAGAGAAATACATTTCTCATCTTCGGCTTATTCAACTCCTGCACCCATGATTTGTTAATCCTCTGCACTTTCTGTGGGTGGGAGTCTATGGACAGGAAGGACACAGAAATTATTTTAAGTGGCCATTTTCAAATGATCAGGAAAGCTGACAGAATGTAATTTGTGTTTGCCCAGGGAATTGAACACAACAGGAAGAGGTTGAAGCTCCAGTCATATAGCGCAACCAATCTTCATTGGGGCCACAGCACATTTTAGGGAGTCCACAGACAGAAGTCATAACTTTTTTATGCAATTGATAAAAGTATGGAAGAAACCAACTAAACTAGACCTGCTTCACAGAGAAAGGAGCCCGTAAACTTTGAATGCAGTCCATAGTCGAAAAGGTTGAGAATGGCTGATATAGGGCACCAATATAACTAGATCTGGAGTAACCATATAAACATTTACGGAGCGGAAACAGGCCATGTTGGCCTTTCAAGTCCGCACCCGTTCACTGATTTTGTGCGCCCTCTTCAGGCATTGGTCCCGGTAGATCTTCATCAAAATTCAATTATCATGTTATTACACAAAATTCACTTCATTCAGACATAAAACAGAGATACATTAGCAGAAAGTTAAATGAAGTGCTTCTTTCAGTCAAAAGAGAATTCCCTGAGACCTTGAAGCATCTGGTTACCACCATCCTTCCCTATCTGATGGAATGGTGCTGTCTTTAATCTGTACTGCAGTTGATAAGATAGCGAAGGAGACTGCTGGAAGGGCTTGAGTACTTGGAGAGGGCCGTGCATGTTCAGGCTCGGTAAGTAGAGAAGAATGTAGGGCTAACTTACAATATTCGCTTTTTGGAATCTGAAAGGAGCATTGTGCAGGAAAGTTGAGCAATGGTCAGGATTCATCTGCAAAGGGCATAGGTTAGGCCATACCCCCCATCAGCACCTCCGCCGGGCCACACCGAGGTCCTGCATACATCCATGCAGTGGTGGAACTGCAGTGTTAGAAAGGGCGGACCAGTGCATGGTGACGGTCCACTCTCCTGCAGTAGGGTTGTGGCCAGATCTAGCAGTATGAACAATATTTGTCACCTTATTGAAGGAAAGTTGTATATGTGCTAAAGCAAGTCAGAGAAGGTTTGCTCTACCAATAGCTGGAATGGGTAGGTTGTCTTGTTTGGGAAAGTTGGACAGGTTTAGCTTATATCCATTAAGTTGAGAAGTAAGAGATGGTTTCGTCGAAACAATGGTCAAGACAAGGTGGATGTAAGAATCTAGAACAAGGGGTTGCCCATTTAAAACAAAGATGATGTAAAACTCTCAGAAGGCCACTACTTCTTGGGATTCTCCTCCCGTCTGGGCAATGAATGCACACTCTTTGAATATTTTTAAGGCCGAGGTAAATAGATTCTTGATATGAAAGGGGTTGGGAGTTTACTAAAAGAGGATAGGAATGCAGAGTTGAGGTTGCAATCAGATCAGCTGTCTGATTAAATGGGAGAGCATGTGTGAGTGGGCAGACTGGCCGACTCCTAAACTTAACTTTTCTACGTGTGAGTTTTTTTTTTAAGATCTCCAGAGCTAAACAGTTCAAGCCTCAAATTTACATGGTGTGTTGAATGCTCATCTTATTATCTATCTGTAACTTCTCCCACCAAGATCCTCTCTGAAAGTCAAACACTATGGTCTAAAGATGATAAATAAGGTGCAGAAAGTTATTTTTTAAACCAATACTTTCTAAAAGCCAGTCAGAAGATAGGAAGAAAACACAGTTGATGCCTCAGGTGAGCGACCATTCAACAGAACTGGATGCATGTAGATCCAGGCAAGCTTAACAAAGGGGAAAACAAGGATGAATTCAGAGATTCTCTTTATGAGTTTGAAGTTGTAAGAAATTAAACATTCATTTATTTGACACTTCCCAATTGAATAATTGGACCACAACCTCAACCTTAATCATTAAATATTATTTAAACAAGTAAATTAGTTTTTAAATCATGTGCAGTTAGTATAGATTAACCAATAATAACAATATTCTTTGTTCATTTGAAACAGCAGCACTAAAAAAAAGATTAAAAATAATCTTATATATATATATATGATAAAAATAGTGAACTTAACTTTATTGCAGGTAAAGAAATGAATGCCACTTCAAATCATCATCTTATAACAACCATTGCCAGACTGAGCTCATGACTGATGAGAGGTGAATGTACATCAAAGCCTCCACTTAACTTCATCTCTCACAGTATTCTGCACGAGATTGGAACTCACTATCTTTCTGTGCAAGTCTGTTACTTAGAGAGGAAACAAAAGAAAGTGGTTCTTCCTTGCCTCACTGTCATCCTTTCTTCAAAAGCACAGGTGTGCCATATTCGAAATTCATTATCGCCGGTGTGCCATATTCGAAATTCATTATCGCCGGTGTGCCATATTCGAAATTCATTATCGCCGGTGTGCCATATTCGAAATTCATTATCGCCGGTGTGCCATATTCGAAATTCATTATCGCCGGTGTGCCATATTCGAAATTCATTATCGCCGGTGTGCCATATTCGAAATTCATTATCGCCGGTGTGCCATATTCGAAATTCATTATCGCCGGTGTGCCATATTCGAAATTCATTATCGCCGGTGTGCCATATTCGAAATTCATTATCGCCGGTGTGCCATATTCGAAATTCATTATCGCCGGTGTGCCATATTCGAAATTCATTATCGCCGGTGTGCCATATTCGAAATTCATTATCGCCGGTGTGCCATATTCGAAATTCATTATCGCCGGTGTGCCATATTCGAAATTCATTATCGCCGGTGTGCCATATTCAAAATTCATTATCGCCGGTGTGCCATATTCGAAATTCATTATCGCCGGTGTGCCATATTCAAAATTCATTATCGCAGGTGTGCCATATTCGAAATTCATTATCACAGACATGGGCCAAAATTCTTTGTGCAGTATTCTCAAGATCATCGCCTTTTCAAATTCAGTATTTCAAAATAAGAACATGTGATGCCATCCGGTGCCTTCTTCCAGTTTTGTCATTCAATAAGATCTTTTACCTCAGTGCACAGGAACAATGAAGATTTTGTTTCCTGAACACTTTTGGGTATATTTTATGGATTTTAAGCCGCTGATCACAAAAATCACCTTAAAACTTTCCTAAAACATCTCTTTTTTTTTAGATATAACCTATTTTTGTGATTTCCTGTCATATCTTCTGTCTATTTCCAGCATACAACATGTCACTGAACATACATTTTCTACTTTTGCACTTGGACTTCTTCCCTGCTAACCTTGGTGCAGCCAGTGACAAACATGGTGAAAAGTTTCACCAGGAGATTGCGACCAAGGAAAAGCAGTATCAGGGTAACTGGAATCCATCGATGCTGGCCAACTATTGTTGGATACTGACATGAGAGGCAGCAAATCATTCTCAATGTATCAGCATCATTATGCGATTAAACTTGCCAGATCCAATAAAAGGTCATTTCATGTTTCTCCAACTTTCTACGTAGAGTGATACACCAAATCTGAATTTTTCTTTGTGTTCAGCTTGAAGTTGTAGATCATAATCCTAATCTTCTTTTCAGGAAGCAAACAATTTGGAAAAATAAATGTTGTCCAGTATAATCCTTGTTCTCCAAAATAGCCAAAAATCTATCAATTTGTTTTGTCTATAGTCAGCAACTGAGCTTCCACAGCCCTCTTAGAATTCCAAATATTTGATGCCATCTGGATAAAGAAATTCCTTGTCACCTCTGTCCAGAAACTTTTGTTTTGTGATAGACAAGCCAGAGGAAACAACAATCCCAGATATGCCCTTAAAAGCCCCCAAAAATATACAGCCATCATGATTCTAGATACCAATGATCTAAATTGCTTTTTTTTAAAATTTAGTCATGTAGCACTGTCACAGGCCTTTCCAGCCTGCAAGTGCAGTGTCATCAAAATACATCCAATTAACCTACACCAGTACATCTTGAACTGTGGGAGAAAACCAGAGTGCTCGAAGGAAGCCCACGTAGAACATGGACAGAAGGTACAAACTCCTACAGACAGCGGTGGATTCAAACCCGGGACACCAGCGCTATAACAGTGTTATGTTAACTGCTACACCAACCATGCTTTGAATAAACATAGACCATAAAGTACTAAAATACTAGCATTGCTCTATAAATTATTAAACATGTGTAGTCACTCAGATCCCAGTACACTATCTCAACAGTGCCTCTAGATTTGCCGGTTTGCCCACCCAGAAAGCTGCTATTTGTGGCGAGGCAATGCCATCTAATGCTAGGTCTGCACACAGTCTATCTGCAGCCTCCTCTATAGTAAAGTTTGTTCAAGTTTATTTATCATCTGATGGTGTTGTCTGGTCATTGATGAAACAGACAAACGATACATATCTGCACACTTCTTATGTACAAATATTAAAATAAATAAATATTATTATTAAATAAATTGTTGATTCATGGAGGGTTTGTATGATAAAGTCATCAGTCACACTGCCTGTGGGAAGAAGCTGTTTCTCAACCCAGTAGTTCTCACTTTGATCCTCCTGTATCTCTTTCCTAATGGGAGTAGCTGAAAAATGCTGTGTGCAAGGTGGTAGGGATCCTCACTGATTTGGTGAGTCCTCTTTAGACAACAATTCCGGTAAATCCTATCGATGGGTAGAGGGAGACCCCAGTGATAACCTCTGCTGCTCTTCCGGTCCTGTGGATTGACCTCTGATCTGATGTTCTACAGCAACACTGATGTAGCTCGCCAGGACACTTTCGAGAGAACTCCTGTAGAAATTGACAGGATGGTGGCTGGTAGCCATACCCATATCAGTCTTCTCAGGAAGTGCAGTCATTGTTGCACCTTCCTGGCAAGCGAGGAGATGTTGTGTGTCCAGGATAAGACACTTGAGAAACTTGGTGCTCCCTACACTCTTCACTATGTAGCTATTAGTGCATAGTGGAGAGTAGTTGACCCTGGTCATCCAGAAATCCATAATCATCTCCTTCATGTTGTCCACATTGAGACTATTCTCACACCATTTCAAGAGCTTTTCCACTTCTTCTCTGTAGTGCGACTCATCATTGTTACTGATGAGGGCAACTACTGTTGTGTTATCTGCAAACTTGATGACTCTGTTGGAGCTGGGTCTGCAGAGTGATCAAGAGTAGACTGGCACACAGCCTTGAGGTGTGCCAGTGCTCAGGGTGATGGTGTTCGATGTTCTGAACAGTCTATGGACTTCCTGTTAGGCAGTCCAGAACCAAGTTTCAGAGAGGGATGTTGAACTCCAGGGAGGACAGCTTCTCAACTAGCCTCTAGCTAAATGCCGAGCTGGTCAATGAACAGCAGTCTGGAGTATGAGGTGTAATTCTCCAGGTGGGGCAGGATAGAGTGGAGGGCCAAAGTGGAAGGACTTCATCTGTAGGCAAATTGAAATGGATCCAGTGTCTCTGGGAGGTGCACTTTGATGCATTCCATCACCAGAGCCTTGAAGTGTTTCATAATCATGGAGGTCAGTGCCACTGCGCAATCGTAAATTGAGTTAATGTACAACCATGCAACAACTTGGCTGCAGACACAGAGATAGAGGGGATGCATTGAGGGTGCCTTGTCTAGAAAGAATAGCACAGTCAGAAGCAAAAAGGTGAACAATAATGGTGTGTAAAAAAAAAATGGGTCATGAATATTTGTATCCTTTTGTCCTAGACTGGATGTTTCTGGCAACGTTGATTTGATTGGGTCCTGCATTCACATTTTGTAGTCAAGTGTGACTGAAACGATCAGTGACAGATTTTAGCTAAGAAGAGAACTTTGTTATGACAGGAAATTACTTCCTCTTTGTCTTTATTCACTGAGGGAATGTAGATAACTCTGGCAGTTCAATATTTAATCATCGTCCCCAAATGCCTTTGAAAAGTAGTCGGTGTAAACTGTAACTGGTAAGTCTTTGGCATATGTGATTAATTAAACCACCTAATGAAACAATGGCTGCTTTTTTGCCAGAAAAACTAAGCATATTTAAAATAATACACTCTTAAAGATGGCATGTACAGTTCTTAAAATGGAAACATGAGAAAAAGACAATGACAATACTATATCCCACCCTCTGTTCATTTAAAATATTTTCTCTAAATCTTAGTCTTTATATTACTTTGTTGCAAAGTCATCCACATATAAAAGGGGTTTCCCCTCCTGTTATAATTGATGTCTTCAACCTTCCAGATTGTCACGGAGGTTTCCCACTGATTTTCTTCACCCTGAAGCCTCCTGAAATCATCACTAATTATAAACACAGAGCTTGGCTGTTCACCATTTTCACATTTTGCAGTATAACAAAAAGCACAGATGAATGATTAAGCTTTCCAAGAACTGGAGGTGATCATCTTTGTCATAAGAAGGCAGCATTCATGAAGAGCCAAACAGAGTGAACATTTGAGATGTTAGCTGACTTCCTGAGTATTAGTCATACCTCGACTTACGCCCAGTCAAGTAACGTCTGATCGCAGATACGTCTGAGGTCACCATAAGGGCTTAATAAAAATTTGATGAGAAACTAAAGGTCATAAAGCAATATGAAAGTGGTAAAACTGCAAACGTTATATTGGGTAACTTTGGATGGTCTCACGCAACCATAACCAATCTTGAAGAATTGAACGAAAATTATCCAAGCTGTTAAACTATGAATTTAGACATGTGTATATACAATATAGAGGTTTATGTAAACATATATGTGTGTCATGGTATCTTATGTTGTACAATATATTTCACCTATAATGATTGGCATGCCCAAATTGATTTGCATCCCCACTTCCACTACGTAACCTGGACCTGGCTATATAGTGAATATTTATTTCTGATGTCTGCAACTGCAGTTTCATACTTATAAGACAGTTTCTATGATAAAAAATCTACTTCATCTGTTGACCCCCACAAGCAAATTATCACGTGAGATCCTCAAAAATCAGCATTAACCTTAATCCAAGATACTTTATGGAAGATTGAGTTTTTCATTGGATCGACATTGTAGTTGCTTGTGCACTCAGCATTTGTGTTCAACCAATCCATTCCTTGGGATTATATATTTTCTAAAAACAATTGTTTAGTTTTGTCAATTCTTTAAGAGCCCTTCTTAGCAGCATCTTTAATATTTTCCAATGAACAATTGTGATTTAACTGGTCTTAAAATGACTTTGTTGCATTGGAGCTGAGGTACATGCAATTGTAAACTTATCACAAAATTGTGCAACTTTTTCAGAATACATGTGACACCAATAAGTGATACATCTTGCGATTTTTTTTTCATTTTTGTGACTAAATTGATGTTATCAAGAAGGACAGAACAACATCCTGATATGTTGTAGCTTCAATTTTGCTTAGTATCATCCTTTTGGGCAACGTACTCATACTCACAGTATCTGTTTGCTGATCTTCGATCATTTCTTCTTTACTATTGAAGTCAATTGGAGCCACGGTATATAGGATTTTTACAATGTGAAGATCTGGCATTGTGTCAAAGCCGATAAGAGCATCATAATCACCTGAGATTACATAGAACAACACATTAATACTTTTACATTTGAGTACTGTTTGCAACAATAGCATTCCTGCAACTGTAATAAAAACATATAGCACTGCTTTCAGGAAATGCCCTGGCATTTCCTTGTTGATAGAGTGGTGCAACAGTGAACACTGCTGAAGGTTTGTCCATTTTTCTTGAAACAAATGCAGTCCTATCAACTTGTATGTCAAATTATGTCTGTGACTGACTACCCTGGTAATAGGATAAATAAAAAACAACTACTCAGGATAATTAGAATTCTTGTTGACCTCTGCAATATGCTCCAACACTTCAATACTGATATGTTTTGACACACTGGGTTTGGTGAATGCTAAACTCTTTCAAAAGGTTGAATTTTCCACATGATCTGCTCTATTCACTCTGCACGGTATTCCAATTTCTAATGCTTTCTACATTTTCATTGTTCTAAATTCAGCTTACTTCGATTGATATCTAGGTTGACATTTTCAGGAGATAAGCTCTGCCTTGGTGTTTATATTCTGATCCTAGTATCTTGTGGTCTTTGAATTTGAATTGCTTTATGCTTTGCAAGTAACAAGGCTAACTGAAGCAATGTGGACTTTTCAAAGGGTTTGAAAAGATCTGGATCAATTACATATTGACAAGCAGATAAATGAGAACCATGCATTCACTGCCAATACAATTGAACACATTTTTCATACACCTCTGCAATAACCTCTCCATCCCTCAGAAAGGTAAATTTCCAATAAGCATTCCCGATACCTTGGTCCTGTTCCAATTTATTTGGTATGGCCAGCAGCAAATATTTTCCTGCTGCTCATATCCAATGTTAGAAAGCTCAGTATTTTATACGGATGCATAAATTATCATCATAATGTCAGGAGACAGCTCAAGAAATCAGAGGTTCGAAATCTTATTATAAAAGTCAAATAATATCCTCCAGTTCCACTGCAAGTAGACCAGCGACCTTTAAGATAATGTGTATGTCAGTGCATAGCAATATGCATTCCATCACGAGGAGTCCGCGATCTTCCTCTTCACTGCATGAACTACATGCAGTAGACCTGCATTCTGCATAGAGTTTTGATCACTTTCATCGTGGAATGAATGTGCTGTTGAGTGAACATATTCAACAATTATTCATAAGAATTAAAATAGATTGCAGGTCGAATAAGTGTAAATGGGTGTGTTGACTTGACCTTAGGTTTTGCAAATATGAGGTTGCTATTTTCAAATGGAGATACCAACATCTGAGAAAGTTCACTCAATTAAATTAATTATTCAGGTCTTACCTGATAGTCAAGAGCAACATTTTCCTCTTTGATCCCAGGTTAGAGATCGTGAGGGAAGCCAGATTGTAGTACGAATGGAGAGTGATATTGCACATTTGTGATGGGTGCAGTGTGGGGACAAAAGTCAGAGTTTCTGGTTGAAGGAGAGTTCATAGGAGAATCAGAGATCAAATGGAAGAGTTGGTAGATATAGCAGAGGAAGTCCATGACTGATGGAATTGAGAGATTGTGAAGTACCAGGGGACATGTGAAGTACATGGGAAATCATGCATAAGAACTTTAGCGAAAACACATTGCTGGAGAAACTCAACAGGTCAAACAGTGCTTCTCCAGCATTGTGTTATTACTTCAATCAAGTTTATAGACTTTTGTGTTTTACTCTTCAAACGTATGAACTTAAGTGGAGTGGGAAAAAAAACCACAAATCATTGAAATTAGAAGCTTAGAGTGAAAAGAGATATAAAAGATAAACTTAGTTTTCTTCTAGAGAATAAACTTGAAAAACTTGTATTTTGCCCAACGTATTGAATATTGGTCAAACATTACTGAGAATACTATGCACAGTTTTGGTTACCATTTTACAAAAGGATGTATAAGCACAGGGAAAGTCACCAAAAAGATTTACAAAGACAGAAACAGAAATACACAGAGGATAGGTGAGATACAAAACCAGAGGAGATGGGTTAAGGTTGAAAGGGGAAAAGTTTAGCAGGAACATGAGGGATGTTCTTCTTCACACATAGAGTGATGGAAGTGTGGAATGAGCTGCCAGCTGAAGTAGTGAATGTGGGCTCAATTTTAACATTTAAGAATAATTTGAACAGGTACATGGATGGGAGAGGTATGGAGGGCTATGAAATGGGTGCAGGTCAGTGGGACTAGGCAAAAAAAATGGTTCGGCACAGACCAGAAGGGCTGAAGGGGCCTGTTTCCATGCTGTAATGATCTATGGTTCTAGGCTAGGTCTCTTTCCTCTCATTAAAAGAATAATGCGTTAAAATTATATTGGAGAAGACCATGGTTTGGGGAGGGGAGGGTATTGTTTCCATTTGTGGGGAAGAACAAAAGTAAAGGCCCTCAGAAAGAAACTCTTTACCATTCTGCAATGAGAACATGGAGTTTTGTAATATAATAAGTGATTGAACTGAATAGATTAAATACATCAATGAAAGAAATGGGAATAGATGTTTAGAATAGAGAGGTAGGAAAGGCATAATATCCAAGTGAAGCATAAACACCAAAGTAGATGACTGCTCTGAATGACCCATTTCTGTACTGTTATTCTAAGCAATGCCATATCATTCTCAAGACTACTGAAACCATAAAACTGTTGTACTCTGTTCAAATAAAGATATATCTGACACAGTGCCATTAAACTAAAGTTTGCTCTTAACATAAAAAGGAAATGGTGACATTCAGCAAGTTTTAAAATTAGTTCATCAAGATATAATTGCACTTTGAAATTTAATTGTATCTTGTATACTGGATTTTAAATTTCATTGATTGCAAACTGCTCATTTACTAAAATGTCCATTTTAATGTGTGATGACAATTAAATATTTGCTTCTTAATTTACCAGTAAATGTCTCTGTCATCACACTGGGATGGGATGTCACATAACCCTACAATATAAAAGCAAAATTAAAAACTGGAAATCTGACTTTCTTTTACATTGGAAAATTCTGCAAATACATAATCGACCAGCATGGACGAGTCTCTATTTTATTGTACATAAAAGCCTATCAGTTTTGTTTAACTTCCAATCTTTTAGAATTATTGATGGTGCATCAATTTTATTCACAATAAATTTTGACAATGGAGCAGATCCGAAAGCTGGAAATAAACCCTCAGTCACCTGAGGCCTCTACCAACTTTAAACTCTAGCTGTGCTGCTTCGAGACATTCCAGCAGGCATCATCAACCCTGTTCAGCCAGAGAACGACAAACTACAGGTACTGCACTCCCGGGTTGGGCCCCTGGTATGCTCAATGATCAAGGATGCCGCAACATACCTGGAGGTGATGGACATCTTGAAAGGCCAGTACCCAAGTAAAGTAAATAAAGTCTACGCAAAACACCTTCTGGTAACCAGAAAACTGCGACCTGGGAAATTGAGCACCGAGTATCTCTGGGCATTGCAAACACTCGGACGGGCCTTCAAATGCAAGGATATGACGGGCACAGAGAACACAGAGGACATGATTAGAAACGCTTATGTCACAGGCATCAGGTCTAATTACACTCTTAAGAGACTATAAGAGCAAGGTGACCTCAAATTGCGGAGGCGGTAAAATTTGCAGGCACACTGGAAGAGGTCCTTCAGAACATGGAGGCCTACTAGGCTGACAAAGTGGCCACTTTGTGGTTACCCTGGCACCGCTAACTTGGGACACGCTGCTACCATCACATCCTACCAGAAACCCAAACATGGCAGCTGTACTCTGCGAGGGCCAAATGCCACCATCATTTCCTGTCAGTGAGCCGACCATGGTCACTATACTCCGTGAGCACCTTAAGTGCTACTTCTGTGGCCTGGCCAAGGACCCAAGGAAATGCTACACAGTGAAAGATGCAGTTTTCTCCAGCTGTGGGAAGCAGAACTACGCGAAGGTGTGTTGATCCAAACCAACCGTACCCAGTAGCACCACGTATGGACTGTTGGGACCGCCATCTTGGATGGCGCCATCCATGGGAACCAACAACGCCATGTGGGAGTGGTGGGGAGCGCTATTTTGAGTGCCATCTTTGAGATCCAGCCATGCAGCATGCAAGTTGTGGGATTTACCTAGCTGACTGACCAATGTGCAGTCATGTTCATGTTCAATAATCAGCAGTGAGGAAAAATCAAAAACAACAAGATATTGAGGTGGAGAATTGAATTTTCCACCTACAATTATGATATCTTGTACTGGCCTGGGAAACTCGATGAGTCCCCCCAGATGCTCTATCCCACAGAACCCATGCCAGCACACAAATTGACAGCTTACAAGTCCTCCATAATGATCTCTGCCACCCTGGAGTCACCAGGTTCTTTTACTTTGTCAAGGCTTGTAATCTGCCTTACTCCATCAAGGAAATCAGGTCAATGACCAAATACTGCCAGGTCTGTGTTGAATGCAAACTGCACTTCTACCAGCCAGAGCGCAATTGATAAATGCCACTTGCCCCTTTGAACAACTGTGTATCGATTTCAAAGGACTCCTTCCCTCGTCGGACAAGAATTCGCATTTTCAATTCGCCATTCCCTGCCCAGACATGACAGCTGCCATAATCATAAAGGCCCTACGCAGTCCCTTCACCCTCTTTGGCTTCCCCGCTATATCCATAGTGACCGGATGCCCTCCTTTATGAGCAATGAGATGTGCCAGTACCTCCTGGCCAGAGGCATTGTCATGAGCAGGGCAACCAGTTACAACCCCTGAGAGAACAGGCAGATGGAAAGGGAGAATGCCAGAGTCTGGAAGGCCATCCTCCTAGCCCTGTGATCTAGAGGCCTTCCTGTCTCCTGATGGCAAGAGCTCCACGCTGAGGCACTACATTTGATAAGTTCACTCCTTCATATTTACATCAATGCCACACCACACGAACAAATGTTTTCATTTCCTAGGAAGTCTGCTACAGGGACCACGCTGTCGGCATGCCTGACGTCCCTAGGGCCAGACCTACTCCAGAAACACGTGAAGAGTCATGTCCAACCCACTGGTCGAAAGGGTCCACTTCCTCCACACAAACCCCCAATGCACCTATGTGGCATACCCTGATGGGCAACATGACACAACCACTATTAGGGATCTGGCACCCTCCGTGGCTCCAAAAACTATTACTAATCACCCCGCACCACTTTCACTTCTCGCCATCCACCAGGGCCATGGTAGGTTACCCTAGCCCCAACAGATTGGATGCAGACTCGACGCCATGCACCCACCAAGCCAAAGCCGGCGTCTGCATACAGGTGCCCCAGACTGTCCAGGACTCCATCATTGTATCGCAGTCACAGCTGGTACTACGATGATCACAGCAGCAAATTGGCCTGTGATTGTATCTAATGCACTTCACCCCACTGGACTCCTTAAGGGATGAATGTGGTAAGCCACTATCTGTACATTTATCTGTCAAGGCACACCCATTGGCTGGCTGTACCTGTGGTTCCACCCACAGACTCCTGAATAAAGGTGACTGTTCCACAGTCCCCCTTCCTAGCTCAGGACAGTCAACCAGCATGGGCTTGCCTCCATTCTATTGTGAATAAAAGCCAGCCAGTTTTGCATAACTTCCAGTCTTTTTGGAGTTATTGATGATGCATCAAGGCTGATGCCAGAAGTTAAGCCTTGAGATCCTGTCTGCAGCGCTGAAGGTGTTTAGTGACTTTATGTATATCACTAAGGCCAGAAATGTATCTTCAAAAATTGCGGTGGAAGATTAATGGATAAGAACTGCTGCCATCATTGCCAAGGATTACCAAGCTCAGGGGCAGTAATAAGGTGTCACAGAAGAGCAGCAAATTGTTCAATCAGACTTGCCAGGCATGATCTAACATTGACAAATCCATAACGCTCTAATGCTGCTCTCTGATCAGCTGGAAATTTTCAAGTTATCATTCTCTCCTCTATCATAAACTCTAGTCATTTCCTGACTAAATCATCTCTCACTTTCATTTTCTTGTGAAACAGATTTTGAAGTGCTGAAAGATCAGGAACTTTTGAAAGCCTGGGGAATTAAGGCCTGTGAGGATTTTGCACAGTGAAATTGAGGCCTGAAAAACATCAGGAACGATCATATCAGTTGCCAGGGCAGGCTTGAGGGGGGAAGTGGTATATTCCAGCATTTTTTTTCCCCTTGTGTTTTTATGTACTTAAAGACTTTGAATGACAAAAAAAAAGGTAACACGAGATAAAACACAGAAATGCCGGAGGAACTCAGCTGGTAGGAGGTATATACATGTTATCAACGTTTCAGGCCTGAGCCCTTCCTCAAGCTATGAGTGAAAAAAGACTGGCATCTGAATTAAAGGCTGGAACAAGAAAGCAGGAGGAATGGGAAGAGGAGGAGTACAGACCAACAGACAAAAGGGCACAAATGGATAGAAGAGGAAAGATGAGAATTGATACTGGTCTGTGAAAGGAGACAGAGGGAAAAGGGCAGAGAGAGAGAGAGAATCAGACAAAGAGAGACCAACAGACAGAGCTAGAGGAAAAAAAGGCAGGGAGAAGATCGGAGAAGTCGATTTTTTTAATGCCATCCAGTTGGAGAGTGCCCAGATGGAAGATGAGGTATTCCTCCAATTTATGGGTGGTGTCAGTCTGGCAGTGCATTATATCATAAACAGACACTTCAGCAAGAGAATGAGGGGAGTGAAGGAATTGAAATGGGTGGCCACTGGGTTATTCACCACTATTGTGGTGGACAGAGCCGAGGTGCTCAACAAAGAGATGTCCCAGTCTGCATCCAGTCTCTCTGATGTAAAGGTGACCATGATGGGAGCACCAGATGCAGTAGATGACCCCTGAAGATTCACAAGTGACATGTTGCTTCCCTTGGAATATTGTTTGGGGATCACTTCGTTGAGCACCTCGGCTCTGTCTGCTGCAACTGTATGGATCTCACAGTGACAACCCATTTCAATTCCCCCCCCCCCCCTTCTCTTACTGACATGTCTGTCCATAGTCTCATGCACTGCCAGGCTGAGACCACCTGCAAAATGGGTGAAAAACACCTCCCCTTCCATCTGGGCACCCTCCAACCAGGAAGGCATTAATATCTTATCCAGTTTCTGTTAAACATCCCCACCACACTATCTTCTCTCTCTCTCCTTTTGCAGAGCCAATATCAATTATCACCTTTCCTCTAATTATATCCAGTTAACTCCTTTTGTCTGTTGGTCTGCAGTCTTCCCCCTTCCATTCCTCCCCTTTGATTTCCCCAGCCTTTAATTCAGACTCCTGACTTTTCACTCATACCTTGAGGAAGGGCTCAGGCTCAAAACATCGGTAATATATCTCTACCACCTATAGACACTGCAAGACCGACTGAGTTCCTCCAGCATTTCTGTTTTGACTGCAATGACAACATCTGCAGATTTTTGTGTTTCACTCCAAAGGTAACGAAAAACTTATTTTTTTAAATAGTGTGTGTTTAGGATCTGGAATGCCCCATTAGGGGTAGTAGTGAGGTAGATTCAATCATAAAATTCAAGAGAGAACTGAATATGCATTTGAAATAATTGGTAAGGCTATCCAGAGTGAGCAACAGAATGGGATTAAAGCCAGTACAGGGTTTCAAGGCCAAATGACCTCCATCTGTGCAGTAATTCTGAAATGAAGAGTGTAAAACTAAGTACCTGTCTGGTGATGATGCAATCTTACACTAAACTGGTATGTCCCAGAGGGCAGCTTTGTATGCTTAGCTAAAAAGTGTGCCATTTAATCATTTGGATGGTGCGATAAAAAGAGTGTTATTCCAAAATATATATCTGAATATTTTAATATGTAAAATTCAATAATCGATTCCAATAAATACCATGAATTGAATAATCTGCCATGTATTTGCAGATTGAAATGGGCACTGAATAAAATTAGTTTAAATCCTACCATCTGATGCAAAGATTAGGTCTGAGCTGGTTTAATTCCCAGGCTTCATTAGGGGCCTGCTAATCGGTTTCTTTTCAGCAAACAGGAAAAGAGCAGGAAGCTGGCACCATGCTCTGGAAAATCAGGTAGTGCTTGACTATGAACGTGAGGAATGTGATCCTAGGGTTGGGAATGGAGAGGGTTTCCAAAGGCCTAGCACGTGATGAGAGAAAATTCTGTTCCAGTTTCTTCATATTCAGGGATTCCACAGTATGGTGGGCAAGACAGCAGCCTCCCATGATCATTGCTGGAACCCAGCAATGGTATCATAACCCAATTACAACTCTAAAGTGACAGCTTTGAGTGAACTGTTAATTCAGAAGTGAACATAAATACAACATTTGGATCAAGCCAGTGATAATAGATTCACTGACTAATCAAGAGATGGATGCAAGTAACTTTTTTTTAACTGAACAAAATCTTAATTGCAGGAATAAATGCAAATAACTATTTTTTTTTAAATTTATGCTTAAATTATTATATGCAGTAAAACCCCTGATATGTGGCACTCATGGGGATTGGTAGACCTCAAAGTAGTGAATTTTCCGGTTGCTTGAGACTGCATGATGTGTAATTGGCAAACCAACAGCGAGACACGCCAATTTTAAACTTCTGTATGTTTTTTTACCTTTTTTTTTATTTTCCATGATTTTTTTTGGTCAGTTGCTTGAATTCCAGATAACAGGGATTGACTGTAATAAACAATATGGTTCTCATTTTCTCATCCACACATTTTAAGAAAATTATTCTATAAAATTTTCTTTTTGGATTGTCTGTGGTTACTAAAAGACATTTCATGTTTTAACCCACATTATTAAAATAAAGTCAACAACAAAGAGTTTAGCAAAATCTTCTACATCTGCAGCACACATACAAAACAAATAATGACAAGTATGTCTGTACTATTCATGATGGCAACAGGCTGTTTAAATATTGAAACCAGATAAGCTATAAAGACTACAACAGCTTCTAATTATACAATGCTGCTCATGAACATTTAATAACTCTCATTCAAGTGTATTGAAATGAACAATAATTCTATACTGCATTCTATATTTACTTATTTAATGTTGTTGTGTGGAATTCACAGCATGGATATAGGTTATTCTCCCATCTTTCATCATCTAAACTCATCTGCAGAATCCTCTGTCTTTATTTCTCTCTCCCTAGATTCATCTTACTTGCCCAAAACAGTGTCAGTGTCTATGTTATTGATCTTAACTACTCCAGGTGGGTCCGTGTTCTGGACTCGTACCACTTTCTGGGTAAAAGAAAAAAATTCCAAATATATTTTTGGATTTATTTGTGACAGTCTGACATTATCATTTCTAGTTTCTCTGCAGCCCCTTTTAAAATACAAAGTATCTCCATAAGGTTACCCTTGTAAATTTACTAAAACCATTAATAAATGGAATTGTTAAAAAAAATCCTGCCTCTCAATTTGGCTCAAACTAAACACATGCAAAGCACTTAAGCAGCAGACAGAGAGATAAAGAAAGGAATTATGAAATTTTTCCTTGAGTAGATTGGCAACTTAAATTAATATTTTGAATGTAGTCTCTCCTGACAAGAAAAGAGAACTAAAATTCTTCATCGCACTATTCTCATAATTCAATATAGCAGAGAAAATGCCAAGTGAAGAAATTTATAGAAAACACTAGATAGTGCAAATTCATGTCCTGCCTTTTTGTGCAATGTGAACAAGACTATAAATGATATGCATTGAATTTAGCTTGTGAAGTGTTGAAAGAACACAATTTCTTAAAGGGCCTGACAGGTTAGATGTTTCCCTTTGACAGGTCAGTAGGTTTAAAGGTCACACTTTAAGAATAAAGAGTAAGCATTATAATGAGAAGAAACTTTTGGAATTCTCCACCTCAGAGAGATGTAGAGGTTCAGTTATTCTGGCCATTCAAACAGAGTCTGACAGATTCTAGATATAAAGTTGAATCAGGTTTATAGAAATAACGGTGTGAAATGGTGTGAAGATAGATGATGAGCCTTAATCTTCATGAATGTTGGGCAAGGTTACTAATTCTTCTTACCTTCTAAAACATATTTATTGCTAGTAGCCATAAAGAAAATTCTACTTTCAGATGCAAAAATATTTTTGTTTGCTAATTATTACACATTCTAACCCAAGATTATTATGTTTATCATTTTATTCATAATGAATCTAAAATACATCAGAAAATCCAGACTAGACAAGCTTATTTCTACTAATCTCTTTGTTCTAATATCATTTTTTCATATTTTTATGGCCTCCCCATTTAAAGTAGATCTTAAAACTGTTAAAATGTTAATTACCCTTTAATTCCTGTGTGATCTGCTGAGTTTCTCCAGAACCGTACATGTAGCACTCAACCCCAGCATCTGCAGACTTTCCTGTTTAAATTAAAACTGTGCACTTTGTGAAATTGTACTGATAACTGAAGAAAGAGAGGCTAACTGCGCTTACTTTAATGTGATCAGGTGTCTGTGCAATAGAGACAAATTGTTACCCACAGATCCAGAAATTGATTTTAAAAAATACGATTACGTAATGAGAGAACCAAAAACTTTGGACACGTACAAATCTGTACAGACAGCAAGAGAAAGTCATGTATTTGTTGAAGTTCATCCATGCCTGTTTTTTATTTCCTTAATATCCAGTGGTCTATAATATTCACAATGGAATTATAAATACAGGTTTTCACAGTCAGAAGCAATTGGGTTCAGTTCAATTAGAGAATAATATTCTGGCTAACTAAACAAACCAAAGAGGATGTAATTGAAAACACCATTGTAAATGATAGATAAGGAAAGGTCTAGGCTGTTTCTGAAGAATTTGCCTGTTCACAGATGGGATTTCATGTCAATGTGTAATGAGTTGGTTTCAACGTAGGGATCCAGCTGGAGGTTCATATTTTCACCTGATTTAACCCCATTGTAACTTGTAAAGTTTTTTTTAACTAATTGGAATGGAATTGAAAACAATTACTTAGTGATGTATCAATGAGCTGACAAAGATGAGAAAAGATGGAAAGGGAGTTGAAATTTTGTTTGCTCTGGGCAGAAGAAGAGGGATGCAAGACCAGACAGGTTTATTGTCATCGGATTGCACAACAACCCGACGAAACAGCATTTTCCAGTCTTCAGGGCAAACATGCAGACACTTAGTCAAAGATAACACATATATATTCAGACAATATATATGCAGAGCAACTATTCATATACTGTATATAAAAAATAAATAAATATTGTTCCATAAATATGATAGAGTCAGATGGTTAGTCTGAACAGTTCCTTTGGTCATTCAGCATTCTCACTCCTGGTGGGAAGAGGCTGTTTTTCACCCTGGTGGTGCTTGCTCTGATACTCCTGGATCACTTTCCCAATAGGAGCAGCTGAAATATGCTGCGTGAGAGGTGGAAGTGGTCCTCAATGATCTTGCATGCCCTCTTCAGCTTTGTATTAGCTTAAATAGGAAATTATTTCCATTGTTAATGGGTACCCTTTTACTTTTAAAACACCACCTTTTGGACATGATATGTACATATAGTCAAGAAAGGTCAGTCATGGCTCATCACATCATTAGTATGTCCATCCCCAATACATTCAAGAATGCATGCAGAGTTCAGCTCACAGCATCAAGATGTAAAGAGAAATGAAAGAGTATCATGGTATCAGCTGGCACATTAAGGTTCCTATGTCTCTCAAAAATGAGGATTCCTGATCATTTTTAGTCAGAGCTTTTACATTGTGATTTGATTACCAGCCAGAGCATAGGTAGGGTAAGGCACCAGTCCTACTAAGATTAACTAGTCTAATTTATTCCACCTTTTCTGCTTATTTGTTCATTAGAAATAAAACCCATCTTATTCTTTGGATCTTTATAGTCTGATTAAACTATTCTGGATGATTTGTGAATACCAAAAGATCTCCTTGTTCTTCTATTCTATTTAGATATTCATTTTCCAATGACTTTGTGACCTTCTTATTTGTCCCATTAAAATGTACAACCGCATACTGCACTGCATTGAAATTCATCTGATATTTTCAATCACCAATTTATTAAGGTCACCTTGACATTATCTCATTATTAACTTACAATTTGGCATTATTTCAAAATTTTGAAATTATACTTTTGCTTCACAAGATCAAGTAACCTGTAAATGATAAATGGCAAGAGGATTTCCATGGAACATCACATCACAACTACCTCCATTTCCAACTCTGTCTTAGTTTATTTATGCTTTATAGCCAGCTAGAAAAAAAATCTATTGCATAACAATCCACAATACGGGGTGATTGGGGAAATTGAATCTCAAATTGTGTAAGCAACAGGGCAGTGAGGGAAAATCTGAAGAAGGGACATCTTGTCAGAGGATGACACACAAAATGAAAATAAAGTATCGGAAAAAAGCCTCGAGGTATTAACACCAGGAATGGGACATGCAATCAGGTTGTAGATAGTTGAACATGGCAATGGATTCCCAAATGCCAATAGCAGTGATGTGATTGTTATGGGAATGAGCACCATTCAGAAGATTAATGTCTCAGACTCTCTTGTAGAGGACCAGATTTTCAAATTATACCAAATCAAGCTCAGCACCCCAGTCAGATCTGCTTTAACATGTTGGGAGTCACTTAACCTGCCACAAAACAAAATCCAGTGCAGCAGGAGACGGCAAAGCTTCACTTTCTGATGAACTTGATGCCTTTTATCCATGATTTGGCCACAAGAACAAGAAAGAACTACCACTGCGCACCCTTATATCTCCCTGATGATCCTCTCCTGGCTGTTCAGGAGAGTGAATTCAAGAAAAGCACCTGGTCTGGATGGATCACGCAACAAAGTACAGTGGAACCCTGTACTATTGTACACAATAGTTAGGGTCCAAAAAAATTGCATTGCAAGTGGGGTTGCACTATATTGGGGGTTCTCTATGGTGTACAATATAACATACACCGATCACAGCAGCACTCACCTCCCAACCCCCACCCCCATTTTTGGCAGTACTCACTCACCCATCCCTGTTTGGGGCAGCACGAACCCCCCCCCATGGAAGTATTCATACCCCATCTCCTGTTCTCAGCAACACACATGGACCCCCTCCCCCATCAATGTGTTGAATTCCCCACCAAGATAAATATTACTGTATTTAATCTTAATCATTTAGACTCGCAGTTCAGAACATATGCTGCGCCACAGGGTGGCCATCCCCGGTACTGTATCTTTTAAAATGGGCTCGCTTAACATCCTATCTCAAAGAATAGAACATGGATATTAAGGGGTCCAATGAATCATCACGTAAAATCCGAATTCACGTTAAATCATGGTTCCATTGCATTAAAAATCTGTGCTGACCAACAGGGTGTGGTACCCACCTGTTTCAAACAGGCGACAATTGTACTAGTGCCCAAGAGTGTACATTTGCCTAAATGACTATCAACCAGTGACAATCACATCAACAGTGATGAAGTTTTGAAGGCTGGTGTTGAAGCATATCAGCTCCTATCTGAGCAGTGCCATGGATCTGTTCCAATTCGCCTATCGTAGAAACAGGTCTACGGCAGATGTCATCTCACTGGCTCTACACAAAGCCCTGAAACACTTGGACAGCAAAGGTGCAGATATCAAAATGCTCTTCATTGACTACAGTTCAGAATTTAACACCAACAAACTCAAAGACTCAGGACTCAACACCCCACTGTGCAATTGGATCCTTGATTTTCTCACCTATAGACCACAATCATTAAGGATTGGAAAGAACATCTCCTCCACAATCTCCATCAGTGACATAGCACCGCAGGGCTACGTTCTTATCCCCCTGCTCTACTTGCTTTATAGCTATGACTAAATAGCTTGGTACGACAACACCACCGTTTACAAATTCACTGACTATACCATAATATTGGGTTGTATAAAAAGGGAAAATGAGTCAGCATACAGAATGGAGATTGAAAACTTGGCTGAATGCTACATCAACAACCACCTCACATTCAATGTCACCAAAACCAAGGAGCTTATTGTTGACTTCAGGAAAAGAAAGCCAGAGTGATCATTGGGGGATCAGAGGTGGAGAGGATGAGCAAATTAAAGTTCTTGGGAGTTACTATCTTGGAAGATCTTCCCTGGACCCAACACAGTAATGGTATCATGAAGAAAGCACGTCATCACTTCTACTTCCTCAGGAGCTGTGGAGGTTTGGTATGACATCGGAAACACTGGCAAATTTCTACAGATGTGTGCTGACCGGCTGCATCACAGTCTGGCATGGGGACAACAATACTCCAAAGTGTAAAGCCCTCCAAAAGGTAGTGGACACAGCCCAGGACATCACAAGCATAATCCTCTGAGATCATCTACAGGGAAATGCTACTGTTGGAGAACAGCAGCGATCATCAAGGATCCACGCAACTTAGCACATGCTCTATTCTCTCTGCTATAATCAAGAAAGCAGTGCCACAAGACTCGCACCACCAGGACAGCTCCTCCCCCGTCACCATCAGACTCCTCAACAATAAACTCAATCAGGGACTCATTTAAGGACTCTTACTTTTGCCATTCATTTTTTTTTCTCTCCCCTTTATTGCACAGACAGTTGTTTACATTTCTTTATTAGTTTACCTGTGTACATTGTATACAGATTTCTGCACTACCAATAAGTGATAATTCTGCCAGGTCTGCATGAAAAAGAATCTTAGGGTTGGTTACAGGTGATGTCAATGCATGTACTCTGACAATAAATCTGAAACCTGACTTGAAGAGCCAATAAATTTTGGGTAAATAATGCCACAAGTGCACTGTATCTCATGCAGCATCACAAGACACACCAATCAATCTCTGTATATGCATAAAGCATCAGGAACAAGTTTTCAAAACCATACTCTCTGCAAATAAAATGATAGGATTCAGATTAAGTTCTCTTGTTTTGCTTGGCACCAACACTTGGTGGACAGGATATTTTTAATGCCATCTACAAAAAAAACCTGTTTTAATTCATTTTATTTAAATATACTTTCACCCACATTTATACTGTATTATAATGTTATTCTATATTTTGTCTTTTTTTTGTTTCCCAGTCATAAAATGCATCAAACGGAAGATTTTTATGCCATTTCAAAATATGGAATTCTTCCACCTTTGCCACTGAAATCCACCCTTCCTTTATTTTGAAGTATAGACCATACTGGGATCTGATAGCTCAGAGGGAAAGTCCCAAATGAAGCAGAATTTCCTGCTGTAATATCAATTCAACAACGTCGTTCTTGTAGATTACTTTTAATTAAAGATATAGTGCTAGAGTTGCATCTCTCATCCCAGATCATCACTGGGTGTGCTGGCCTAGTCTACCATTTATGCAACAATATCTGAACAAAGCACAAACTGTTTGCCAACCACCCTTACTGTTCATCAAGTCAGCCATCAAATGACTTGAATGTAACAAGATCGCAAGAGTAATAGAATGAGCGGAAACCTAACTGTACAGTTTAGGTCGTTTCCAATTCTGGTCTTCAGTCAATCCATGGTGACATATAATTTTCACTTTCTTCTTTTAGACATGTCTGTTGAAGTTTCATCAAATGGTTCAAATAAAATTATGGGAATTCATCGTGACAGTTTTAAACATGAAATTGAGTATGCAGGTAAGTGAAACAACAGAAATGCACGACATCAGATATCCGTCAAAACAACATAATTGCAATGGAATTCAAATAAATGGGCTTTTCCAATGCTAACATATCCAAAAGGAAATTGGAAGATATTCCAACCAAGATACATTAGTGATGATTAATGGTTTAAGTCTTTTGATCCCTAAATACAGATTAAAGTATTGTGCATGGATAGAGTTTAATTATATTAAACTAGCTTATAATTTTAATGAGGTTTTCTCTGTCAGCTCTCATAATCAATCAAACTATTTTTTATTTCCCAGTAGATTACCCTCTCTTAATCATACAAGTTTTCTGAAGTTAGTTGGCAGTTACACAACAAAGCCAAGATTCCACATGAAATACCTAATGCTCATTTTCAACTTCTGCAACATTGACAAGATTTAATTCTAGATGGGTAAAGTTCAAAGTAAGAACACAATGCTGGAGAAACACAGCTGATGTACTTTATGTAGCAAAGATAAAGATACATATTCAATGTTTCAGGCTCGAAAAAATGTTGGTAGGTGCCTAGATAAAATGGTGGGAGGGGAGGATCAGGGGAAGGAGCATGGTTCCAAAGGCAGGAGGTTATAGGTGGATAAGGGAAGGAGGGCATACCAGCAAGCGGGGGTGGGGGGGGGGGGAGGGATGGCTCTGTGAATGGAGAGGGAAGGAAGTGGAGAGCTGGAGGAAAGAAGACAAAGGGAATAGGCCAGCAGAAACTAGAGAAGTCAATGTTAATCCCATAAGGCTGGAGAGTGCCCAGACAGAAAATCCTATTTACAGGTGGATTGGAGGAACAACAGTTGATTTTCCACATGGGCACTCTCCAACCAGATGACATTCTTGGTGGATCGTACATGAGGCCATGGACTGACATGAGAGCATGGGAATGGGTCACAGTATTGAAATGGTTGGCCACCGGGAGATCCCTATCACTGATGCAGACAGAGTGAAGGTGCTCAGCAAAGTGATCTCCCAATTTCTCCAATGTAAAGAAGGTCACAAAGGGAGCACCGGATCCAGTGATAACTCCTGCAGATACACTAGTGAAATGTTTGTTTCACCTGAAAGGACTGTTTATGGCCCAGAATGGTGATGTGAGAAGACATGCAGGTACAAGTATGGCAATTCCTGTGCCCACAGGAGAAGGTGCTGGGGGAGTGACTGGTGGGGAGGGATGAGCGGATGAGGGTATCATGGAGAGAGCCATCC
This sequence comes from Narcine bancroftii, assembly GCF_036971445.1. Classification (NCBI taxonomy): domain Eukaryota; kingdom Metazoa; phylum Chordata; class Chondrichthyes; order Torpediniformes; family Narcinidae; genus Narcine; species Narcine bancroftii. The sequence goes on along the minus strand of NC_091477.1, from coordinate 30,170,208 downwards.
CTGGAAAACCTCAATTTGGGAACAAATGTGGCGGAGACAGAAAAATTGTGAGAAGGGAATAAAATCCTTGCAGGGGACTGAGTGTGAAGAAGTGTATCCTTGGTAGTTGTGAGAGTTGGTGGGTTTGTAAAATATTTTGGTGGAAAGCTTATCTCTGGAGATGGAGACAGAGAGATCAAGAAAGGGGATTAATCTTAAAGGCTTTTGACATCTCAAGATAATGAAATGACACTATTTCAATGTTCTCCCTTCTGTCTGTTCTTTCACAATATTTTTCAAATTACTAAATGGATATAATTTATAGTTGTACAAGGAAATAATTAGTTTGGGTGTTTTTTTTTAAATATAGAAACCAATTGTTTCACAATATAAACCTAGAAGGCAGGCATAGAATATTCACACTGTTGTCCATTTGGTTACAACGGATCCAACTGCCATTCCACTGCAGACTGGCTCAATCAACTTGGGCCAGGAAAATCCCCCACCCTCTTGTGCTAAATCTTTTGATGTCCTGGTGCAGAATGTCAGCAGATGAGGAATACAACTGATTTGTGTTAATACTAATCTTTAAATTTAAAATATTGTATACATGTTTCTTAGTAAGTTAGTTTGTGGACTGGATATAGGGTCACACACTAATCATGTTACATTTACAGACACTCAGAAGGAGAGTTCATTTTCAGAGTCAACAAGTCTGGAAAAACAGAGCCATAATGCTGAAGTAGTTTCTTAATTGAAACTCAAGTACTATATGTTCTTAAAAGCATTTTTGTGTATATTCAGCATTATCCTGGCAGCTGTTTTATGGAGTCATGCAACCACTTAAACAGAGATGAGGTCAGGAAGACAAAAGTAGTCTCTGGAGAGAGAAGGAAATGCTGTTCTGTATTGTATTATCCTTATCATAGGAGATGCATAAAATCAGTGGCCATAAAGAAGAGTCACTTCACTGTCTCTTTAAATAAGAGGAACCAATTTGAAATTGAAAATATAGTAACCAGAAAAGATACTGTTGTGTGTTACTCCTGGAAAAAGGGAACACAAATAAGTAAGACCAAGAAATCAGTGGAAAACAGACTCCAAAACTCTTAGGCAAGATAAGAGAGAGATTGTGAAATCACTCGGAGGAAGAAATATCTCTCAAAGACAACTCATCAGAAGACTTATGAGTTTGAAGAGAGCTGAAGACAATGTTTAAAAGTGCTTCATAATTACTTCTGAACTGTGATTTAAAAATCCTCAAGCAAAACAAATAATGTTTTATGCTGGATCAATATTGACTTTACAGACTCAAAATTAAACTGTAATGTTTTGAATTTTAAAACAGACACATATCTACATTAAGTTAGAGTTAAGTTGAAATATAAGTAAGAAAGGTTATGTTATTTATAGTTTAATAAAAACTATTCTTTTGTATTTACCATTATCTGGTGAATTGTCCATTTCAGTTCCTAACAGTACGAATAAGATTTTATTAGTTTGCAACATGAGATACACTTCCCTCCAGCAGGAGGTACAAGATATCCAGACAAATGACATCAAATCTCTTCACAAAAATAATAGCTTTACCACTCACTGTGTAAGTTATTAGCATTGACAGAAGCACCAAACTTTGTCATCCAAATTCATGAGTAAGATTTTCCATCAATCATCCTGTTTCTGCAACTTTGCAAATTGTTTGGTGGACTTCCGTAGGAGCAAGGTGAAACATTTTCCTAGTGCATGCAAGTTCCCTGCAATTTGCACATGATGGGCCACTTCAGATAGATGTTGCCTTTATTGGTGTGTTCCCATTCTCTTGCTGTGCTTCACGGTGATAGGGGTTTGGGGCTTAGGAATTGCAGTTATGGTACCTTGCTTGAGTAAATGAAGTGGATGCTGCTTGGAGAAAATATTGCTTCAGGTAACTTATGAGATATCCAGCAAGCAGACTGCAGTGACCTGGTTAGCATCAAATTGCACTCACGTCCCTGATTTGTACCTTGTAGATGGTGGAAAGAATTTGGGGTATCATCAGGTGCGTCACTCACCACTGGACTTCTAGTTTCTGACTTGCTTTTCCAGCTGATGCGGTTATGTCATTGATTCATTTGAAAGTCTGATCAATTGTGATCCCCAGTACGCTAACAGAGGAAGCCTTAGCGATCATGCTGTTGAACATCAAAGTTTGTTGCAGGCTCTCGTGGTCATTGTCTAGCACTTTTGCAAGATGAATTGCCACTTGTCAACCTATGCCTAAATGTTGTTTAGGTCTCACTGCATATAGTTCTTAATTTTCCAAAAAGTCATGAATGGAATTAAATATTATGCAACTATTGGTGAATGTCCTTACTTCTGACTTCAGGAAATGATTGGGTCTTGACTATGATGACTTATCCTCTCTTGCTCAGAGCAAATATTCCAAATCTTAGAACTGGCATCTCCCACTCTTTACTCAGAATGGATTCCCCCCATCCCCCCCTCCACCCACCACCAGCCCCCAGGTCCTGCCAGTCTTCAGTGTTTTTTTTTCTGATCCCTTCCTGTTATTTGCTTATTCCTTGAAGAAGGGCTCATGCTGCAAGACCTGCTGAGTTCCTTCTGTGTGTTTTTGCTACAATCACAGTGTCTGCAGATTTTAATGTTTCACTCAGAAAACTGCACATCCGTCTCATGATATTGTTCCCACCTGATACTACATTCTTCTTTGCCTAGTCTCCTGCAGCATTGTGTCCTGGTCAGTCAGTTAATTTATCCTGCAATCCTCCTTCCTACACAAACAAATACAGTATAATTCCAATTATCCAAAATGGTTGGGACTGGGCCTATTTTGGACAAACAATATTTTTGGATATCTGGTCTTTTTTTTTAAATCCAGTAGCAACAGCAAATCACTTGTAACAGTGTTTAAACAACAACAAACAACAAGGGAAGGCTTTTTTTAAAGCATGATATAATGCTTAATTCTCACCAAAAAATCCAACAACAAAATCTCAAAATTCTACTGAGGTTTTTCCAAATTTCTCAACCTGTGATGTCAGTTCGGCTCCAAAAAAATTTTTGAATTTCTGATCGTTTCGGATGTCCAATTTTTTCAGATGAATGAGGATTTCTGATTTTTCTGAAATCCTCAATTATCCAAAAAAATTTTCAGAGCCAAACAGACATCACTTCTGGATCAAAATATTTTCAGATAACTGAGGATTTTGGATAAAACCATTTCAGAGTTGTATTGTAAACAAAATCTTGTCCATTGCTCAATTGGAACACCTGAGGCTCCTGCACTCCTGCTTCCCCATAATCACCTTATTTGCTCTTGTATTCCGCTTTCCCAGACCAGTGATGGAATCAAAATACTCTTTGTTCTGCAGCGTGACCATCTACTGGTACAAACCATCCTGCTATCTTTTGTCTCTCACTGATGTGTGGCAGTATCTCCAGTTTGATCTCCTCAAGCCACAAATCCATTGTGCTGACATGCTTACCCTGTATCATCCTGGGATTCAGAAACTCAGAAAACATGAACACACGTATTTCTGACCTGCCAACTTTGATATAGTACCTGCTTAACTATTACATGTAATTATTTTCCATTCAATGTATATTTTCATTGCATCTTGCAAGAAAAAGAACAATAAGCTCAAGGGAGGATGACATGGGTGATCAGATTTCCTATGGGAAGATAGGGTTAAATTAGAATTTGATTTTTACATGCTGTGATTATTTTACAAGCCCTCCATTAATCATTTTAGAGGCACAATGATTACTGTACTTCATTGTTGGATCAAATTTAATAAATGACCCACAATGTAAAATTAAGTCTTTCAACTCCTCTGCATCCCTGAGTGCTTCTCAGCAGCAGAATGAAATAGAACACAAAATTAAAATACATTACAGATGAAAATAAATATTAACTAAGGAAACTCTTGTAAAGCTTGGCTGTTATGGACAAAGAAGCCGAAATAAATTAATATTAAAGGAATAAAGTAGAAGACCTTCAACACAAGACAAGAGGGCAGCTCTTCCACTGTCTGCATCCTCCTGAAAGAGATTAAGACCAGTAAGTTTGGGCAATACAAATCTGTGGAGGGATTGATAATTTTTTACCCTCTCAGGAACACATGTCAGAGCAAATCAACTTTACAGGAAATCTGTAGAATGGGTGCTAGAACATGGGTCTTGTGCTTAAACTTACAATTGGTTTTGTGTGATCTGCAAAGATCAATGACACACAATGAACTAATATTTAGGGGTAATATACACATACATGTACATGAACATGTATAGAAGAAAATGTACATTCATAGCAGCGTCTGTGTTCTTTAAGATAAATTGAGGGCAGAAACAAACACTATACTTGCTTGGGTGCAAAAGCAGTTTAAACACTGCATTTTTAGAAGGCTGAACTTCAGGAATGAAAACAATTATTTATAAATTAGTTGCTGACAGGAATGTCCCATCATTTATAATGGAAATACTCCTCTTCCTCCATAATAGTTGAGATAGTCCCATTCCAGTCCTCTCCCACTGGAAATAATGGAGGTATGTTCTTAGATGAGATCAGCATTCTATCTTAGAGTGAACTGCAATTAGAGGGATGAGTAGCACTGGCAATGTCTGTCAGGTGTGTCATTGAGACCTGAAGGGTAAATTTCAATGATTCTCATATTTTGGTTCAAACACTAATAAACTTTGCAAAATTACCTGGGCTTCAGGAGATGCAGACGGACTTCTCACCCTCTCTCTGCCTTTATATATTCTGCACTTGAGACAGCTTTGACATCTGAAGAAGTTCAACTTCATTCAATAGAAACCATTCTTCTGATTACATATTGTGATGGGTTTTGACAAAATTGATTCACCAGGGTGTAATAAAGGCCAGGTAGATAATCAAGCACTGGGGAAATAACAAGAAGCTCATTTAAGAAGGAACAGAAAAATAAAAATAATCATATTGTAAAAACTGAATCAGTTTAAGTGGTTTATTTGAAGAAATCTGAGCTACTCCGAGGCAAACATTTGTGGACTTCCATCCTCCCTGACCCAATATATTTGACATTAAATTGGTTTCCAAACAATCTACCAATTCTGAGTTTTTTTTATTCTCTCATCCAATTGCTGAAGATGTCTTACAGAAGTAGTTTCAAGCATAAATTTCCAGCATTTTAAGATACTATGAAGCTAAATTTCACTCCAAATAATCAGAATTAAGAATTAGAAGATAGAATTGATATTTTCATTATGTTGTTAATGCTCCAAAGCCTACACATCCTTACTGTATCGCAGCGACCAGGACTGCATACAATTCTACACACAAGCTCTCAACAAAGTTTTATACAGCTATAACATGACTGCCTAATTTTTCAACTCCATGCCACACATAATGAAATCAAGCAGGTCACACGCTTTCTTTACCACTGTATCCACATGCAGGATGTTGCCTGGATTTGGGAGCATTAGCAATAAGGACAGGTTGGACAACTTGTATTGGTTTCACTGGAGTTGGACGCTGAGGAGTGACCTGATAGGCTTATGAAATTATAAGAGGAATAGATAGGGCAGATAGAGTATTTTTCACAGGACAGAAATATTTGATGGCATAGTTTTACGACAAGAGTTGAAAGTTTAAAGAAGATGAACAAGGCAAGATTTTTTTTTGCCCCACACAGAGTAATAGGTGCCAGAGGAGATGATGGTAATAGACATGATTGCATAATTAAAGGGGTATTCAGAACATGAACAGGCAAGGAATGGAGGGAGAGGTGCCACGTGCATCAAAGTTGGCATGGGCATCACCGGCCAAATGGTATGTTCCTCTGATTACTGTTCTACATTTTAGATTCACCCAGGGGATATTTATACATTTAGTTTGGGATTAGGAGATATAGAAGGCTAGAAAATGAAATAAGATAGTCAAAAACTAGAATATGTTTCAATAATGCCTTTCAGATGTGTTGTTAGAGGCTATGAGGACCCAGAGATTTGTTTAATCAGCACCAATCTTTTTTTAGCAAAATGGTGGCAGTGAACTATGGCGAGGTCATTAGAGAGATGATCCTGGGTTAAGGAAAAAAAAACCAAACAGGTTTCTGTTCAAAGCACTTCCAAGAAGTGCATTCCCTTGTGTTCAGGTGCCAAAGCATCCTCAACACAGATGAAGTGGAACAGCCAAGTCCACGTGGGGACACCAAATTCCAGAATTGCAGCCAAGGGCTTCTCTGAGCAAGGTTATCAAAATCTTCTGCTCAACCTTTGGCAATTACTGTATTTCAATTAGGAAGTCCAGGAAATGTATGCTTAGAGATGCGTTTGCAATCTTTAGACATTGTATGCATTTCTGTCCTCGCCTTTTAAATGAAACCTGAAATTAATTTTCTTTGGAATCACTTTCCTGTTCTACTCTCCTCTGGTTCCAGGCTTGCAAGCAGCCTTTTATTTGATGGCATACAGGAAGAGACAAATTGACAATGAATTGTGGGAGATCCAAAATGATGGTTGCATGATGGTCTGCTTTGTACAGAAAGCTTTGGATGGAGGGATGAGAGAGGGTGAGATTATCAGAAAAGCAGCATTTGCATTTGGTTGTGAGGTTAATGTTATTAGTGCACTTAAGATAACATTTTTTAGAAAATGCTGGGCAACAGATTGCCTCACTGATGGTTCATTACCCCTATTACTCTCTTGCTATCCTTTCCCATTGGGTTCCTACCCTACCAAGTTAACTGCAACCTCAGTCATCACCATTGTATTCTAAATCTACACCTGTTCGTCCCACAATGAGGGGATTGATAGTAAACCCCACTCCAATCATCCAAATAATCTTTGGAGGTCCACCTCTCCTCTTTCTTGACTGAAACCTAAACCAATGCTGACATTTTCACCCCATCCACATTACCCACAGACACGTCTACTTAATATCAGAGCAAATATGGGAAAGATGTGAATATATCTTGATCTATGTCCAACAAAACGGACCTTTTCCCAGCAGAAAAGTTTTTCAAGTCCCTCATTTTTTAAAAAAGAACATAAATTCTGCTATATTTCTGTAATGAAGACCCGTCATTAAGCCATCTTTGGTCATTTACTCTGAAACAAACAAAACCAGAATTTTTTCCAGGTCAGTGTATATTTTTACACAGCAAGCTGGCTTTCCTCAAGCAAAAGAGGTGGGATATGTAGCTCAACAACTTTGGTGTCTAGTGGCACGTATAACATACTAAATTTAATGGCATGTTAGACCTGCATTTTTCCCCCAAAAAATGGCTCCAAAATATTGCCCCAGTCTTATGTGTGAGGTTGAAATTAGGGTGATAATGGTGAATAACGCTGAAGGTCACATTACTGGTCCCGCACTTGTCATTGTGTTGAGTGTCAGGTCCATGGTTTGCAATCAAACCAATACTTTTATTAACACACAATTAACAGAAGAGCATGGGAAAATCTTAGCAGGAAAATAAAACACACACACACAAATTATAAAAGAGTGCAGCAGAAAATGCACACAATTTAATGATATATGTGCATAATTTATAGAAGCACAGGAAAAATGCACACATTTTAATAAAATATATGCGCACAATTTATAAAAGAGCATGGGAAAATCTACTGCAAGTATTGATCTATAGCAATGGATTTCAATTTTTAGTAATCCCTTACTAATCACCGCTATCTATTGTTGGGGGCTGTCAGAGTGGGGTGGTGGGCTTCAGACTGTTCAAACTGAGGACAAACCCACAGACCAGCCTGCTCACGGCACAAGGTGACTAGAGATACCTGGAGTCAGCAAAGAGTGGGGCAGTAGGATCAGTGAGGAGGCTGGTCTTTTATCTTAATGCCACTCCCTAACACTAATCTCCTCTCCCTTAATTTCTGAAGGTCTGTCAGTGACTGCCTTGAATACATTCAGTAACTGAGCATTCATACCCTCCTTCTGTAGAGTTCCAGATTCAGTACCCTTTCATACATTTTTTAAATTTTATTCATAGATGATCCAGTCCTATTTTTAAAGACCAACTGCCACCCCACTTCTGTTCTATCGATACCATGGGAATTATGTATTTATTAATTAAATCCTCTCTTATTCTCCTCCCAGCCACACATCAGTGTTTCACCCAGCTAACAAAATGGTGAGTCCAGGAGAGGATGCATCACTATTTCACCACCAGCTCATTTCATCTTCAGCTCATTTCAGACCTGCATTTATGGGAGCCCATCAAAGATGGGCTAAACCCTAATTGCCTCCCTAGTGAATTACTCGCAGTCAGCCAGATTGACTCTGCCTTTTATTTTTGCTGTATAATTGCAGCTCAATCTGGAAGACCTAATGTCAAATCAATGATGTTCTGGGAATGATACCTTGCTGGGTTGGTGCTCGACCCAACTACACTTTGTGATTGCCCTCACCACACCACAGAGAGCAGGACAGTGGGCCGCTGGGAGAGAGCAGGACAGCGGGCCGCTGGGAGAGAGCAGGACAGCGGGCCACTGGGAGAGAGCAGGACAGCGGGCCGCTGGGACAGAGGGCCTCCGAGAGAGGGTGGGACAACAATATTATTATTAAAAAGATTTTTTCCTGTTGTCCTACTTGCATGTTTTGTTCAAGTCTTAAATGTTTAACTGTAAATACACTAATTATGGTACACATATACATCCTTACTTGAATTGGTCCCGGAATGCCAGAAGTGCCTTTTACACTGCTCCACTGCTGGATTCAGGGAATTTTATAAACTCAGTTGCTGGAAAAAAGCCGGTACTGAAATGACCATCCCATTCCATCTCAGTGCTTTTTACACAGCAGGAAATCTGGGGAAAAGGAGCAACATCCCAGAATGAAAGGGCAGTGTAAAAAGCATAAGTGATTCATAGTATTTGCCATGAACCTGAGAAAGGTTTCACATGAACCAAGTGAGGAAACTGGTGCCCTATTAAACCATTGTAAACATTGAGCTGAGTGTGCCTACATTGCATGTTTCCACAAGGCTCAAGGGCTAATTATGTGAATTTATATTGCCTTGTGTGCTTCACATTAGCCAAGCAACTAAATAAGGTGCAATATTACCAGAAAATCCAGGCGTTGTTATATCAAGTAGCATATTATGCAGGTGAGTGTCTGATTTTCAGAACAGCAGTCATGATTCATTCTTGGACCATCAGGTCGAAGGCTGACTTCTTGGTGACGATGTGAATTTCTTTGAAAACTTATGACTCCTGTCAGAAACCTGGACACAAATGCAGACGGCGTACACAATAAAAGCCATGCCACCACTAAAATTCTGAAGCAAGCTCTATCAATTCATGAATGTGATGGACGTTATGAGAGAGAAATATTTAAATGTTATTATTGATTTGCACCTCTATTTCCCAATTTAAGATCAAGGTTGGTGACTAATGGTATAGAGAATATTTTAATAATTTGTTACATATAATGTGAAAAATATAAAATGTTACCCTTAATCTTGCCTACTGGCATTTTTACTAGTAACAAGAAGAAATCTAGTACTCTTAATGCCACCAATAAAGTGCAATTTAATTTGATTCTGAATCCCTGATCAAAAATCAATGAGAGGAAATTCCTTGGAGCTGTTCCCATTCTCTTGACTTTATTTTGTAGAAAATGATGTGGAAACTGCACAGTCCAGTGTTACCTTACATAAAATACTTAAATCATTTCATAAGCCAACATCAAAAATAAGCATATGCAATGAAAATTGGGTGGCATTTCTGCTAAGTCAAATTATTGCTTCAACTGAAAGTAAAATCAAATTGTTTACAAAGCACAGTTTGAAGCTTTATTGCTCTGAAGTAGAAGATATTCATGTAATATCCATTACAATTTTTGCAGTGCTCAGTACAGTCTAAAATGTATATTCAATGTTTTTGTTCTTGTTTATTATCACATGTACCATGATGTGGTTTTGGGTACTGTCGAGGAGACATTTCCTACATAGTACAACAAATAAATACAATAGAAGTTCAGAGTTACAGAGAGATGAATTTCAGAGCAAAGACAGCAACATTTTATGACTGTAAAGTTTATTCAGGAGTCTGATAATGGTGGGAAAGAAAATGCCCTTGTATCTGGTGAAGCAAGATCTCATCCTCACAAATGTTCCTTCTGATAGGTGATGTGAAGAGAGCGTGGCCAGGGTGGGATGAGTCTTTTAATATGCTGGCTGCTTTTCAAAGGCAGCGGGAGTTATAGACAGGCCATCATACGTACACTCCAACACTGACTCTGTCAAATACACAACCCCTGCAGTTGCTTATAGTTTAGGGCAAGCAGTTCCATACCAAACAGTGCAACCTGATAGGATGCTTTCAATGGCGCATCAGAACAAAAATTAGTTCAGTTTCTTTTCACATAGATGAGGTCTGACCTACTGATTATTTTCAACATTTTGTTTTTGTTTTGGATTTCCAGCATCTGCATTTTTTCTAAATTTTCATCCACTTCCTAGATGTTTCATTACAACAGTTGCTCTGGGAATCCATGTGCTCTGATCTGCTTCTCGAGTGAAGGGAAAGTACACCAACCAGTTGATTTATCCTTTCTGAAGGTGGAAAATAACTTCTGGTTGCTAAGCAAAATGAAATCGCATTAACTTTTTGACATTTGCTTTGTGGGCATCACCGAAGAAAATTATTTACTGCAGTGTCATGCTATTCACCATTAATGATTCTAATTCAGTCCAGGTAACAAAAAAGGGGCATGAACAAAAGCAGCTAACGAGGTCACTGAGAGAAGCTACATCAGACTTGTGCGTTCAATGGTTGCACAGCTACGTGTTCAGTCAGAGAGACAAAGAACTCAACAACATAAAAACAGGCCCTTTGGCCCAATTTGTCCATGCTGACCAAGTTATCCACCTAAACATCCCATTTGCTTGCATTCAGTCCATATCCCACTAAACCTTTCCTATCCATGTAACTGTCTAAATGTCTTTTAAATGTAATAATTATACCTGCCTCTGTCATTTCTTCACAACTCATTCCATATACTCTCTGTATGGAAAAAAAAGTGCTTTTCAGGTCCCTTTCAAATCTTTCCACATTCATCTTAAATCTATGCTCTCCAAGTTTTAGCTTTCTCAATGCTAGGAAGATTATTTGCCCCATCTATGCCCTTCATGATTTTATAAACCTCTATAAAAGGTCCCTACTCAGTCTCTGACACTCCAGGGAGAAAAATTCCACTATCCAGCCTCTTGTTATAGTTCAAGCCCACCATTCCCAATAACATTTTTGCTAATCTTTTCTGCATCCTTTTCAGCTTAATGATATCTTTCCAATAGCTGGGTGACCCCCAACTGTGTATAGTACTCCAGGTTTAGTCTCACCAACATCTCATACAGTTGTAACATTATATTTCTGTTCCTGTACTCAATGAACTGGCTGAAGGAAAGTGTGCTAAATGTCTACTTTGCTACTACCTGTGTTGCTCTTTTCATGAAATTATGTTCCCATACCCTTAAATCTCACTGTTCTACACTCTCCAGGGCCTGCCCTGGTTTAACCTACCAAACTGCAACACCCCGCACTTATCAAAGCAAAACCCCATCTGCCATTCCTTGATCCTAGTTCTTCCAAATTCTTTGTAAACTCAGATCACTGTCAATTATAATTTTGGAGATGTCTGCAAACTACATAATAACCTAACTACATAGTCAACTGCATCAACAACTTGGATGATAATTCTAATTAAAAAAGAATTAAGGTTCAAAGAGTTGTTTTTTTTTAAACTGGGTGCTGTTCTAGCACAGTGAATCATAGAATCTACTCCTAAAGGGAAGGTTTCTGGAATATGGGCAAGTCATTGACCACATTAAAGACACATTGTAACTTGCTCAATAATCAACATGAGAATTAATGTATTCTTGTGCAGTTTAAGTTTTTAAGCTTATTTTAATAACCATAACTTTTAAGTGTAACCATTTCAATTCTGTACCCCACTCCTGTGCTCCTATGTCTGTCAAACCAAGACCACTCGTAAATTGGAGGAGTAACGTCAAATATTCCAGAGGGGCACTCTCCAACCAAATGGCATTAACATTGACTTCTCCATTTTCTGCTGGGCCACTCCCCATTCTTTTTCTTTCCTATTCCTCAGTCTCCCTTCTGCTCTCAGCTCTCCACCCTCTTCCCTCAAAAGCTATTCCCTCCTCCTCCTATTTTCTCTTTTTCATTCCCTCCTTTATTGACCTCTTGCCTGTGGGTCTGTGCTCCTCCACGTGCTCCTCCACCTGCCCCTCTTCCCTGCCACCATTTTATTCAAGTGTCTGCCTACATTTTGCACACAACTTGATGAAGGGCTCAGGCCAGAAATGTTGGTTATGTATCTTTATATTTACTATATAAAGTATGTTGTTTGACCCTCTCTTGAATCATCCTTGTTCTATTCTTGATTGTGGGGAGTAAAGCACAACCAGGACTATACCACTGGGCACAATGCATTGATTTATTGTTCCCCACGAAAGAGCACAAGGAATATAAAAACATAATTGGATTCAAATCATTTTTTAAACTTTGAAATTAGGATGAAAGAAACTGATACAACCACAGGTATTCCCTGACTTCTGACTGTAATTGGGACCGATGGGTTGGTTATAACTCGGAGACCTTGAGTTGCTGCTGGGTGAGGGGACCATTGAATACGGTACTTTTAACACAAAAGATGTACTTATACAGTAGTTTTAATAAATATTTATTTATTCAGTCACACGTGCGGGTGGACATAACTCACGTAGGTCCGAAGTCAAAGATGATCTGTATATTATTAAGTGGCATAATGTAGAATTTATTGAAATGTGGGAGTTATTTTGTATGTTACCCTTCACTGCCTCTGTCTCCCCAATCTCTAGGTCATGCATTGTCTCATCTATTTTCTGTTTGACCTCAGTTTTGCTTTAGTTTTCTTCTAGTTTTTTTTTTCTTCGCTATTCTATTCTCTTCATTTTATACTTCCTTCACATTGGGAGGAACTTCAGCAAGGAGAAGAATTGTAGTCAAAGCTGCAGTTCAGTGGGAGGTGCAGATCACACATTAGGACAGGGATCGGGCCAAAGCCATAGTTTTTCATGATAATGAATTAAGATGTCATTAAATTTGACATTTTAACGAGATAGAGAAAGTGTTTCCAGCCCTCCCAGTTCAATTTATTGTCCTTTTGTCTCAAGGTGACAATTTATATTGGTCCCCAGGAACCATCATCAATCTTTCTGAAAACAGATGAAGCAAGCACTCAATGAGATGGGGTTGGATGTGAAAAGATAAACTGCTTTTTTCACAGGAAGGTGGACAAACAGACTGTTATTGTGGCCTAAAGACTTAATTCAGTCCAAACATTTCTCTCCCCCCCCCCACCTCCTCAAATAATACAAAATTGATCATTGACTTGGCTGAAGCTGCATGAAATCAGTTCCAATATTTCCTGTGATCATCTCACAGCTTTACAAACCTGAGCTCGTCTTGGACCATTTGCAAAGCCTGATTGCTTGTATCTGCTTCATTTTCCTCTAGTTCCAACACTGGACAATAAAGATTTTGCCTCATGAACACTTTGGGGTGTGTTTTGTGTCTGCTGATCACGAAAATCACCTTAACATTTCATTATAACTAAAGAGCAAGCTGGACATGGTAGCTCAAACTGAAAGGAGTTAGCATTGGCCAAATGTCCCAGACCAGAGCTTTTCCAACACAATAGGGAGAAGTGAGCAAGGTTACTAAACAAGTTAATGGTGCTAATTCCTTACTGATGGGAAAAATAAGTAATTACTAAATTTATAACTCTATTATCATTCAGCATTTGTTTACAGTTATATAACTATGTAACAAAATACAAGAATCAAAACAAATTTTCTCTCTTGAAAGAAGAGGTTTCTGTAAGAGCAAAGATGCATGGCTCATCATCCATAACTCAGCAACCAAAATATTTTTTTTTATTTGCACACCATTAATAAAACAAAATGATGTTATCAAACAAATAAATACAAAATGAAATTTGGAGATGTTAAGTCAATAAAATCTTTGTCAAAGGAGATAGATCTGAAGGAGAGGGAGAGATTAATCAAATCATCGGGCTGTGAACACAAACATTTCTGTTGGATTCCTTCTTACAGTTAGCTTGATTGACAGATTGGGGGCCTGCTACTCAGAAATCCAGCAATATAAAGCAATAACCATGCTGGACTTGATGGAATGCCCAGAAGGGGTGGGATGGGCTTGATCACTTGGGATCTAAATGCGCAAGAAGCATCTGGCCGAGATTATGGCTCAGTACAGAAAAAAGATGGTCTTCCAATCATCCTTCACCACTGCTGAATCTTGAGGAGGAAGAGCGAGCCAGTTCTGAAGGGGACCAATTACAATGGTGATACCAATTGTGGAGAATGAGAAAAAACTATATCTAAAATGGGAGAGTTTGATCACAGGGGAGTGCAAACCACATGTGGATGAGTGTGAGCAGTTTTGTGCCCCATGTCCAAGGAATAATCCTGGGAATGAGAGGGTTAACACACAAGGAGTGTTTGATCGCTCTGGGCCTGCAGTTGCTGGAGTTTAAAAGGACAAGGGATGATCTCATTGAAACATACCAATTTCACTTAAAGCTTCTCCCAGACTTGCAAACTCTCCAACCAAGGATAAAGGCAGCAAGTATGTGGGAACACACCTGTAGGATCGTCTCCACATCACATATGATCCTTCCTTGGAAATATTTTATTGATCCATCATCATTGCTGAACCTTGATGCAGGAACTCCTGATCCATTAGCACTATGGGATTATTTCTTCAGAAAGAGTTCAATACTTTACAGACAGTTCTCTAGAGCATTATGGAGTACACAAATGAACATCAAAATTAAGAGGAGGAGTAAACCACTTGGCTCCCAAATCTGGATGGTCGAATTACAAGAAGAGATGTGTAATTTCTGTCAATTTGTTTAACATTTGACCATTATTAAATAACTTTTTTTAATTTCAGATGGAGGGAAGGAGCTAGGAATGTAGGGAAGGAGATGGAGGAGGGAAAGAGAGAATGTTCCAGAATGTTGGTTCCCTTTACTCACTATCTATTAATTAACTTCAATGGTTTCCATTAGCATTATTCAACAACTACTTCTCATCATGCACAAAGTCCGGGAACAAATGTTATTCAGGGTAAGAAACTGAACAAAAGACCTATATGACAGAATATTTCACCAAAATGATTTGTGAGCAGCTGTCAAAATATGCTAAATTGAAATATAAATCTGTGGCTTTGTGGTTATTCTGACGAAATCAATGTGCCATTTAAAACAACCACTTATGAGATTTTATTCACTCCTTTAGTAGATTTTTTCCCCAGTTTCTAATTTAATAATCCAAGCATCTGTATATTAAAATCATAGGCATAGATCCTTCCTACTTTAAAACAATGTTGGTTTTTGTTGGTCACCCTTCTATCATCTCAACGATAGTGGAGTCTTGACAACTGCTATCAGAAAGAAAACCATTAAAAGATGGACTGAGCATCTGTTTCAGGAAGTCAGCCCTTCTACCACAGGAATGATAATTATGCATCGCATTTCAAACAGAATTTTAACAGGCAAAAGTACCCACAGTGAAAAAGAATTAAAAAGTAAATTTCAAGATTCCACTCCCCCCCCACCCCCCATCAGAGGTGCTCCAATTTTTTTGTCGTATTCCCCACAAATGATGTACCTTGCTGGCACATCTTGCCTCC
The DNA here is from genome assembly GCF_036971445.1 of Narcine bancroftii. Lineage (NCBI taxonomy): Eukaryota > Metazoa > Chordata > Chondrichthyes > Torpediniformes > Narcinidae > Narcine > Narcine bancroftii. Next base: position 30,154,512 of record NC_091477.1, on the reverse strand, counting down.
TTCTCCAAGTTTATTTTTTCTTCCTATCTTTTCATTCTCAGCAGGCTTCGAACTCAACTTTCCTTCCCAGATGAGGGAGAAGGGTTTCAAATCTATCCGTATAACTTCATTGATAATATAAATGCATTATTCAAGCTGCCAGGAAGCACTGTTAACTAATGTATCTATTGTCTTCATATAACAGGCGGAGCATGATTTGTGAAACTTGCCAAGCTTTTATTAGAATGTTGTGCACAAACTATATTGTATGGTGATCGAGTCTCCAAATGTCAAGAATGAACAGATCTCCTGATGTGCATGTCCGATGTAAATTCAACAAGAGATACAAGTGGCCATTAATTTTTTAAGCAATTTTTAAAAAAAAACATAAAATGCTTTTGAATCCTGCAAAATATTTTTGCTTACTCATTAATCTGTGTCTCAAAATCGCTTTTGACTTGATACTTTTGAAATGCAGTTTGTAGGTAACTTCAGCCATAGACATTACGTGGAACTAGATCTTAAAACAATTGATGAAGTGTACTCTTCAACATTCAAAGTATTTTAGAACCACCGTAAATATTTGTGTATAATGCGTTCTGTGTATAATACGACCCCTCCCACCCATTTTTGAGGGGAAAAAGGGGGAAAAATGTTACCCGTGTATAATACAAGCCCCCGTCCCCTGACCCGCCCGAGTCGCGCTGCCGACTACCCCTCGCTCACCCGCCCGAGTCGCACTGTCGTCTCTCTCATGATCCACCCCCTCCCCTCACCCGCCTGAGTCGCACTGCCAACTACCGGTCACCTGCCCAAGTCGTGCTGCCGACTACCACTCACCCGCCCGGCTGCCCGAGTCGCGCTGCCGACTACCCCTAGCTCGCCCGAGACATGCTGCCGACTACTGCTCGCTCGCCCGCCCGAGTCTCAGAATTTTTTTTTAAATTTTACTCGTGTATAATGCGACCCTCCTATTTTTGAGGGGAAAAAAGGGGGAAAAATTTTTGCATTATACTCAAATATTTACGGTATTTCTTTTGATACGTAGATGTAGAAAATTATTAGAATAACAACTCACACAAAGATACTTTCACTCTCAAAGCCCCAACCAATGAAAGCAAATGTTCCAAATTCTTCCTTTACCACCTCATCCACTGTGCTGTCACTTCCTAGAATCTCTGGGTTTTATCCCAAGATCCTTCTGATCATGAATACTCCCAAAAGGTCCTGCGATTTACTGATAACTTTCCTCTTGCATTTGACCTCTTCATCACCTCACATTTGTCTGGATTAAACCCTATCTGTTATTTCTCTGGTCAAACAACAAATTGATCCCATTGTATCCTTTGATAAACCTTCCTCACTATCCACTTCTCCATCAATTTTCATATTAAACATTAACTTAAATATAATGGAATTATTCACAGAAACAAAATAGGCAAAATTTACTTTATCTGGAATTAAATCAAATGGAAACTCAAACAACCAGCAAAAATAAATTGAGGAAATAAAATAGATAAATAAATCGAATGAATAAGACTGGGTAGATAAAGCCTGCAGGGGAGTGCTAAGACTTCATTGGACACACACAGGTTTGAATTGTCACCACTTGCGAGGAGGGGAGCCACATTATCAGCATGAGGAAGGTGTGCCGAGGGCCTGACTGGGACACTGGCATTGCAGTGATCTGGGTTGTGAGTGCAAGGAAGGTGCATCGAGGGCACAGAGAGGACACTAGCGTGGAGGAGAGTCAGGCTGCCTTGAAGTTGGGAGCAAACATTCAGCCAGTGGAGCATCCCGGTCATGTCTCACCAGCAGCAACTGTTTGAATAAAGTTGTGCTCAAATGAAATGGTGGACACCAGGATGAAGAGCCGGCCGATGCCACTCACCACTGGGGCGACTCTCCCAAGTTGCCTTCCTATCCTTGCCTACTAAGTCTTTATCTTTATTAGTATTACATATATTAGTAAGGATATATCTGTAAACTTGGGGAGAAGGGGGTTAATTATGATGTTGGCGCGGTTAGTGTAAAAGCTACACTGTTATAGTGCCAACGACTGGGGGTCAAATTTAAATATAAATTTGTAGGTTATGGGAATTAATCGATTCAAGGGAATTTTACATAATTAAAGACTACACTACATTTTTTTTTCCAAATTACTTTACATTTTGCACTGTTTTTTGTTTTTCAAACGGTGCATTGGAAGAGCGAGTCTCAGTCAACCAGAAAATACACTTTTCTGACATCCACGATCCCCGTAGGTTACAGATAATGGAGATTTTACAGTAGAAAGGAATATTTTACTTCAAATTAAAGATATTGCTATTTATTGTATATTGGACAGTTGGCTTTAAGATATCAAAGAAATAACTATATTTTTTATAAGGGGACTTGATCTTTCCATATGAAATGTTTAAAAAAAAGTGAAGTTGCAACTGACAAGAGGGATTATATTTGATCAATTTTATTAATAATATTCATACTCCTAATCAAAATGGCGCAAAGCACAGTTGGATGATAGTCTCCAGTAATACAAAGGAGGTACCAAACAGTCTTCAGGCAAGATTGAGATCCTTAGCATTCTCCATATTAACCTACAGACTATTAGATGGTCAAATAAATGTAACGAAACTTGCTATATTTTGTCTGATTAAACTCATAAGCATTCAAAATGTATACAGAATACTTAGGTTCAATCAGTTTTTTACGAAATAAAAATATGTGTACTTTTTAAAACCATTAGCGAGACCAATTGGGAGTCCTATTTTACTTAAAGATGGATGTCAAGAGTTTGAAGTGTATGTAAAGGAGATAAATTAGAATGATTTTATTATGCAGAGGGACCAGCAATCACGGAATTATTTCTGTAAAAGCAGGCAAGGTTAATAGAGACATTCAAATTCATGAAAGGTTTTTATTATTTAATCTATCAAAACCTGTTTCCACTGTCAAATGGAGTCAGTAACCACACAACAGAACTTAAGTGGCAAAAGAGCCAGAGGTGAGATGAGGTTTTATTTCAGTTGGGAGTTCCACGATACGGAATTCACTGGTAAAATTATTTTGGCAGCAAGTAGAATGATAACAGTCAAATTTAGATCAGATAAAGGTTTGAAAGGGAGAATAAATATTTTTTAACAAAATACAACTTTAGACATTGTAAGGTAAAAACATCATGAGTTGGGACCGGAGAAGGAGTCACCCAGTACTAAGGAGTAACAGGATGCAGGTGTGACTTTGTACGCTCAAGATAAGTGTGGCAATAACAAGAATGATGTGCAGCAGACTAACAGAGAAGGGTAGCAACAGCTTATTGTAATGCTTAGGACAATGTAATGGTATGATAATTTACTAAGTGCGTGTCCTGGGGTATAAAAAAACACCACTTGCTGATATCGTTAGAATGCGCCTTCTCCAACTAACACTGTTAGTTGCAAGTGTTACAATCCGGTAATAAAGAACCTTGATTTCGACTCAGTCTGGTGTCTGACTCACTCAGACCTAACAACATGCAGCACAGAAAGAGGCCCTTTCGGCCCAAGAGCCTTGCTGTCCAATTACATCCTAATGACCTACACCTCCAGTACATTTTTTGAAGGTGGGATGAAATTAGAGCACCCAGAGGCAACCCACACGGACACAGGGTGAATATACAAACTCCTTACTGACAGTGTCAGATTCACACCCTGGTCACCGGGCGCTGTCACACCATTGCACTAACCGCTAGTGAACTATGAGTTGTGGGACTACTTTCAAAAAGCAGAAGCACTGATGGCTTCAGAGATTCACTTCCAGACCAGGTTCATACCTGATAGTGATTGAACAATAAACACAATGAATATTTGACATAATCATTGCAAGAATTTTCTTCACACGGCAGATTCTCTCCATGTTATTGAGTCGCACAGTTTTCCTGTTAAATTAGAACAATGCCATAATTCACTGAAATCTGAGCCTCTTAATAATTACAGTTCTTGTTAAATTAAGCTAACAAATATTTGTTGACATTTAATACATCTCTAAATTACAAATATGATGTGAATTTCTCTTACTTGTCCCATTATATTTCATAATAGCATTAAATTTCATTCTAGGATTGCTAGGGCAATGTGACATATATCAAAGGTGTTATTCCAGAAAAGTCACTGGTGACAAACATCATGATTTTTCAAATGATAGAAGAATAGGTCATTTAGCTCCTTAATAAACATGACTGAAATGTCCTGAAGTACTTTTGGTGTAATGGATTACAGTGAAGTAATGGATTACTCTGAAGAATGCAAAACAACAGTTGTACATTAGTGGAATTAACTCCGGGTTGAAGAAAATGCTAAGGAGGATGCTCTAGGGATCAGTGATTGGAACACTAATGTTTGTAATTTGCATCAATTACTTAAATTCAGAAACAATGCAAATTAGTTATGTACTGATAATACAAAACTAGGTAATGCAGTAACGATGATACTGTAATGCAATTTTACATTTTGACCTATCCATTGTTTAAGCAAGCCAATGACAGGATATTTCATAGAAAATATGAAATATTGCACCAAAGAATAACAAAAAACTATGAAACAGATTGAAGTGGTTTAAGCGCGAATCACAATGACACTTTTGAATTTTTCAAAGCTCAATGTTCAATACTTCTAAACATTGCAGCATTTGCCAAAAGACTACTGAATTACTGAACTGTTGAATTTAAATTGTAGTCAGTTATGCTCTTGAAAGTCTAGTCAAATCAGATTTTGAATGAGGAAACTCGTTCTGATCCTAAGAGGATATGAGCAAAAGCTGAAAAGACATATGATTCTTGACACTGAAGAGAAACCTGTATCCTAGGCCTTATGGAGATACAAAGACAGACCATCCAGCATTAACTGCGATGTGGGAATTCAGACATAGTGAAATCCTTCCTAATCCAGTCAACTGTACACATTGAAAAAAAACCTCAGCAATCAGGGTGCCACACTGACAGACTACATCCTTCCTATAAGAAGGATTGAAGAGGCCACAGTGATGTACAGAAAAAAGTAGTGGCGCTGAGAGTTCTAAGGTTGAATGTGCATCTCACGGTTCCAGATAAAAATACAAACAAGGATACTTATTGATTGCCACCTATTATCCTCCATCGGCTGATTAATCAGTGCTCATTTCTGTTGAATAATATTCGTAAAATAGTAAGTCCTGGCAACATCTTCAAAAATCTTTTCTGCATCCTCTCTAACTTATCACCATCATTCCTACAGTACTGTGACTGAAATTGAACACACTGCTCCAAATGGGCCTCACTAATCCCCTATATAACTGCAACACAACCTCCCAATTTTTAAACTCAATGCTCTAAATGATAATGTACCAAAAATATTTTTGACCACCCTATCTACATGTGATGCCACTTCTCAGGTATTTTGTACCTGCACTAGTAGATCCTTCTGCTCTACAACACTATCAAGATCCTTAATATTCACTGTAGGTCCTACCCATATTAGACCTCCCAAAAAGCAACACCTCACATTTCTCTGTATTAAATCCCATCAACCATTCCTCTGCTTACCTGTGCACCCTATCAAGATCCTGCTGCAATATTTGTCATTATCTTGTGCGACATTCAACCTTTGAGTTTGGGAGTCCCAAACCTTTGCCAAGTGACACAAGTGAGGTGAAATGTTACAACCAGTTTAAAGTAGATGGCTCAGCCAAAAATACAAAGATGAACATCAGTTGTTCCACTAAAAGGACCTTTGCCAAGTAACCTGAATAAATTCAGGTCAAATGCCTTTCTTAATGTCATGCAGGTAGGGAAGAGAAATGCAAAAAGGCGGCCAAAATAACCACTCTGACAATGGCTCATTGTATTGCTTGGAAACAGATGGGACACATACATGAAAGGCAATCTAGTATGAAAAAAAGGAGTGATTCAAGAAAGTGATTTTTATTTTTAATTATATTTCATCTAATCAGATAAGACAAAGGTTTCATGAGATTGATTTGAACAGTATAACTGCAGTCACTGAGTCTAGCCATGGAGTAAATTTACATTTATATACCTCTGCTCTAGAGATGCTCACAATTACAATTGGAATATTGGATGTTTTCTTTCCTAAATGTACATTTCAAAGTTCTCTATGGCATGCAATGAGTTAGCAAATTTATCCCCATCCAAATTTTACCACCAATGGATTTCAAGTACTGGAGTTGCAGAGCAATATATATCACTGTTTGGAGCCTTACAATAATAGCTTTGCTACTGAAGCATCAAGAAATTATTTTTCATTCTCTCATTTGTTTTAAAAGCATTTTGGAAGTCAGGGATAAACACATTCTGCTGTGAGTGTTGCCTAGCATTGATTAAGTGGAACCAGTGGAATCTGTTGTGCATTATGAAAAATGTCAACCGTATCTTTTCTCAAGGTGCTGTGGGTAGAGATAAGGTACACAAGCAGTACAGTTTGTCAATTCTGATGACAAGGTTCATGCAGTCATGTATTTTGTTTGGCATAATATTTAACAAAAGATTTCACCATCAAAACTGAATAATCCTTTGTCTCAATTTTTTCAAGCAGAAGTACATTATAAAGTGAAATAATGGTTATCCTGCAGTTTGGAAATCTATATAAACACTGTCAAAATTTTAGAAACATTCTTATGCAAGCACCTATTTTATATTTCCCTGTCAACAAGTTAGCAGGTTATAGACATTTTTTCCCCCAACATGAATCCCATGGGATTTATTGAGATGTCTCCGCTGTACTTTTTGCTAGGTTTTACTGTTGTCAGTTTTGAGGAAAGTTCATCGCACAAAGCTGCTACAGCAGCACTGGAGGGAGACATCGGAAGGAAACAGCATTCAAGCAAAATATCTATTTGACAAGTAATAGAGCTTTGCTGCTCATCATCAGACCGAAACATTAGATGCTTGAAAATGGCTTCTATTCATTTCCCCCAACAGTCGGATCCCCACCCATATGTGTTTCTCTATACAGTGCATTTCCAATTATCCAAAAACCACAACCAAAATTCTCAGTTATTCAAAAATATTTTTAGCAGTGACATGACATCACAAGTTGGAAAAAAAATCTTAAATTTGCATTTCTTATTTTGTAAGCAGAATCACATTGTTCTTTGGTCAGAATTAAACACTATTTCATCCTTGATAAACCTTCAATCTTTTTTCCTCTTGTTGTTTCTTTCTTGCTTGGCTCCGCGGACGAAGATTTATGGAGGGGTAATGTCCACGTCAGCTGCAGGCTCGTTTGTGGCTGACAAGTCCGATGCGGGACAGGCAGACACGGTTGCAAAGGAAAATTGGTGGGTTGGGGTTGGGTTTTTCCTCCTTTGTCTTTTGTCAGTGAGGTGGGCTCTGCGGTCTTATTCAAAGGAGGTTGCTGCCCGGCGAACTGTGAGGCACCAAGATGCACGGTTGGAGGCGATATCAGCCCACTGGCGGTGGTCAATGTGGCAGGCACCAAGAGATTTCTTTAGGCAGTCCTTGTACCTCTTCTTTGGTGCACTCTGTCTTGGTGGCCAGTGGAGAGCTCGCCATATAACACGATCTTGGGAAGGCGATGGTCCTCCATTCTGGAGACGTGACCCATCCAGCGCAGTTGGATCTTCAGCAGCGTGGACTCGATGCTGTCGACCTCTGCCATCTCGAGTACTTCACGTTAGGGGTGTAAGCGCTCCAATGGATGTTGAGGATGGAGCGGAGACAACGCTGGTGGAAGCGTTCTAGGAGCCGTAGGTGGTGCCGGTAGAGGACCCATGATTCGGAGCCGAACAGGAGTGTGGGTATGACAACGGCTCTGTATACGCTTATCTTTGTGAGGTTTTTCAGTTGGTTGTTTTTCCAGACTCTTTTGTGTAGTCTTCCAAAGGCGCTATTTGCCTTGGCGAGTCTGTTGTCTATCTCTTTGTTGATCCTTGTATCTGATGAAATGTTGTTTAACCACTGATACAAATATCCTGCTGGTGCTACTTGGCTGCTTAAATCAATTTCTCAGGTATCCGAAAAATCCAGATAATGAAAAAAAGGTCCGGCCCCAATGGGAAACATACTGTAATTGCTTGCTCGTCAGAGGAATACGAATATTCAGGAGAGAGCATAACGTTCTTCTGCTTGTAGCTACTTTTTAACCATTTATCAGACTCCAATAAATTTCTCAGGATGCATTGCAGTCGTTTTGCTGGCAAACCCTTGTCCACTGTTATGTCTCAACCCCCAGTTGTGTGAGATCATGTAAGTGACAGGTATATAACAATCAACAAAAGATGATTTCCTTCCTGCTACAGATCAACAAGCGAGAAACCATAGAGTTTTACAAAAGGTAGCAGCCTTCCCCAAAGTGTTGGCACCCATTAGCTTAACTCGCCTCACTGTGCGCATTCAATATCAACTCTGCAAAAACATCCCGTGCTTCAGAGTGGGTACATTATTTCTCAGAATCAGAATTTATTGCCATGAAATTCAATGTTCTGGGGCAGAATCACAGTGCAAACATTCATGTTATAACCATCTTACAACATCACGATTTTTAAAAAAAATTAAAACTACTGCACAAAAAAGTAAGGCAGTCCCTTTGGTTCAATGATTATTCAGGAATCTGATGGAAGCGGGGAAGAAGCTGTCCTTGTGCCGCTGAATGCTCATTTTTAGGCTTTTTTCCTGATGGTGGCAGAGTGAAGAGCGGATGGCCTGGGTGGTGATGTCTTTGAGGATAGAGGCTGCTTTTTTTTTCAGGCACCACCTCATGTAGATGTCCTTGATGGAGTGAAGTCTGGTGGCTGTGATGTCACAGGCCTCATTAACAATGCTCTGGAGTTTATTCTTGTTCTGAGAATTGTGCCTCCAACCAGCCAGAATGCTCTCCATGGTACACCTATCGACGTTTTTGAGAGTCTTCTGTGACATACCGAATCTCCTCAGACCCCTCACAAACTATAGCTGCTGGAAAGCTTTAGTTATGATTCCATCAACATGAAGGTTTCAGGACAGAATGGTATTGTAACCTTGAGTCTCAGCAAACCACCCCCAACCCCCATGAGAGCTATAAAATGAGAAAAAATTTTGTAGCATTACACCCTTATCTTGGGAAGGTCTATTTTCAGATTCTAGTGCCTTGTTTAGTTTAACAATTTTTCAAAACAGTACCTGATCATAATTCTGCAATCAATGAATACCTAGAGATTTACACTTTGAACAAAATTGTCAATCTCCTTCTTATTTCTTAATATTTTCAGTGAACTTCACAGACCATTAACCACGTTGTGCGCTGCAACCTCCAAATGCATTATTCGGAAACTGGCCCTACCTCATATTAACTCTTTGACTACCACAGAATGCCACTAAGATCTTTGAGTCCCTGTATCAGTGACACCCAGCAGGTCGCAAGATCAAAGATATAGGAGCAGAGCACACTACAAATTATAAGATCATGCTGACTTGGTTATTAAAACTCCACATTCTGGTATGCTTAGTAAACTTTCACTCATTTGTATGTCAAGCAGCTACCTACCACTGCCTCAAAGACAATCACTTCCACCGTCCAAGAACTTGTTTGATTGTGTTTTGTCTGGTTGTGTGTCTGCATCCACTGAGAATTGGAGAACGCTGTTTCATCAGGTTGCACTTTTGCAATCAGATGATAATAAACATGACTAAACATTAAAAACCACCAACAGCAAGTCTGCGACAGCCTGAAGAAATAATGATGCAAGATTATGTCAAACAAGAAACTAATTTTAGTCTGTTTTTTTCATAAAATTGAAGCTTGGCAGCAAGATTGAAAGGTTTGGAAGAAAACATCTCAAGAGACAAGTGGAGCCACCAGAGAACAAAGGGAAAATACATAATTTGATGGGATATTAAACGGGAAAAAAAATAGTAGATAATGACAGAGAGGAAGGAGCAGGAATAAGATGTAAGAAAGGATGCGAGGGAAAGGACATGATTTAGATGAGGAAAGAGACCATTTTACAACTTCTTTTTCCCCATTCCCTACTCTGAATGGAAGCCTTCAATCACAAGTGGCTCCTGTCAATGACGCAGCCTTTGAGAAGATGGAAGCAGAGATGGAACAAATGGGAATTGTTGGATTGACTGAAGATTTAACAAGTATCTTTCCACCTTCATCATTAGGCACCATGTAGTATTACCCACTGATCCAATTTCTTGTTAAGTTTCTATGACACAATGTATTTTTCCCCCTCTATTGCTTGCTATAGATTAAAAGATTCCTATTATTTAGCAACACTGTTATTCAACATTAACACTCAAGTATTTGGTGTTTATTCAAATAACACAAGATATAAGTCTATTTTAAAAATTATCAGTTTTCTTTGCTCCAAATAGAGCATTTTTGGATTAAAAGAAAACAGGACCATATTTCAAACGCACATTTAATTAAGTGACCACAGAAGTGCGTGGAGTTTCAAAAGAAGCCTAAAAGAAAGAAAATCACACCATAGAAACAGGCCCTTGTAATAGACCTGGGACTGGACATACTCCATACTCCTCCCATCCATGTACCTGTCCAAATTTTTCTCAAATGTTAAAATTGAGCCTGTATTCACCACTTCAGCTGGCACCTTGTTCCACACACCAATGACCCCTGTGTGAAGAAGTTCCCTCTAATGTACCCTTGAAACACTTCCCCTTTCACTCTTAACCCATGTCCTCTGTGTCATCCTCAGTCTCCTACTATTTACTATCTATGTCCTACCTTGCTTTGTCCTTCTAAAATGCAATATCTCACACATCTGAATTCCATCTGCCATTTTGCATCCCATTTTTCTGGTCCAGATTCCTCTGCAAGCTTTGAAAGCCTTTCTCACTCTCCACTACACCTCCAATTTTTGTGTCATCTGCAAACCTGAGATCCTTCCTTCCTTTCGACAAGGACCAAAAATACCATTTTCAGTACTCCCAAACTTAAGGTAAATTCTACCTCACTGGCTTGATATGCCTCTCTACTATAGATATAAGAGACATTTCAGACTGAAATACTGTTGGAATGCTCTTCATAACAGGTGTCAAAAGAACACTGGTGAGTAACACATCTGGTGGTACAATCTTGAATGGATATGTTAATGAGCCATGACAGACCAATTAATAATAACAGACACCTATTACTGAACAAAGGACAAATTCTGATCTAAATAATGTGGAAAAACTCTTGTTATAAATCCAATGAATTTACAATAAACTGCAGTGGAAGAAAGTCAATTCAAATACTAATTGAGCAAGCAGTACGATGGGGATTACAGACCCTGATCTTTGGTAAATTTTACCAATGATATTTTGGTACTGTGCATTTTAAATATTATTTGCATCCAATACATGTGCTCTCTCTTTCTCTGTGTGTGTGTGTGTGTGTGTGTGTGTGTGTGTGTGTGTGTGTGTGTGTGTGTGTGTGTGTGTGTGTGTGTGTGTGTGTGTGTGTGTGTGTGTGTGTGTGTGTGTGTGTGTGTGTGTGTGTGTGTGTGTGTGTGTGTGTGTGGTGTGTCTGTGCGCACACATGCACGACTGTGTTTGAGAGATCAAGACAGACACGTGTATGTGTGTATGTATATTATATATATCTATCTATATAGATAGATGTGTCTATATGTGTCTATAGGATGCATGTGTTCATGATGCATGTGCGTGTATGATATGTGTGTGCATATGATGCATGTGGTCTGCACGTATAATGTACAATGTAATTTTTTTTTAAAACGGTCTTCACCCAAATATTTGGGAACTGGAAATGCAGGAAATCTTTTGATCTGTTCAGTGGAATCCTGAATTTGCATGCTTTCAGAGTATAGATATTCATTCCAATGAATTTGAACTTTATTGTGAAAGCATTCTAAATGTGAAATTATATTACTTTATTTACTTTTCTTCTTATAGACTTGCAGCTAGAGTTCCATTTTAAAACATATTTATTCAACTGAGGACTCTCTAAAACAAACAATAACCTGAATTGGAGGCATAGCAGAGACCTTTCAAATCATTTTTATTCTCATTATGCAAACTGAACATTCTCTCTAGCTCTTACATTTGAATCAGTATAAATTATTCAGTTTTCTTGGATTTACTCAGTTAAGCAAAGTACAAACCTCAAGAAAAACTTGCCATTACAATGATAAATGCAAAATTCAAAGCTATTGTGTGACCTGCCCCCCACACCCCCCCCCCGAAAAAGGAGGAGAAAATGTCAACCAGAGCAGAATACTTCAAGTTGAAATATCTACTGAAATGCCATTTAAGTCTTTTTTTTCATAAAAACATCAATAGAACTGTACAATTAAGCTTCAGAACCTTTCAAAGGATTTTGTTTCAAGATCTATAAAGACTGGCTATCTTGATAATTAAAGTGTAATTGAACAGTACATCTGAAAAATAAAGTTCAGAAAAGTAATGACAATTAAATTATACCTATCATTAATATTTATATATTTGTCTCATCTTTCTTCCTTGGTAATGTACATTGTGATATTAATGCAATTTAATTTTTTCCTATTTGGATGTTGCATTGCCATTAATGTCTGCATTGCTGATATTACCAAGATAATTATTCAGCTGGAAAGAATACCTTTTTTCGTTTCCTATCCAACACATTAATAGAGCAATACAACAGTGTACTGTAACAACAAGCTGTTCAAATAATAAAATCACCTTTCAGAAGTGTGGGATTGCTACCTTGAATAGTAAATTATCTGAAACATTGCAACCGAACTTCAGTACATTAAAATTAATTCATTTCTCACTTTTTCTACAATAAATCTGAGTACAGCAAATTCTCTGTAGTCAATTGTTTTGATGAATCAACAATTTGGAAATTATTTTTATTGCCTGATTTTCATTTGGTTATATCTCACCTCCAACCTGTTTCCAGCTCCTCTCCTCATAGAACATCACTAAAAGTGTTTGCTATTGGTGCTTCACTCTCAGACCAAATCAATATACTTTTTGTACACTACCCAATCAAATTCACCTTAACATATTCAGGAGCAGAATCCTTTCAGTAATTTCTCCATTCATTATCCACATAATTACATGTTTGGATATAGGAAAAGGCCTTTGATAGATTGGAGTGGGACTTTTTATTTAAAGTATTGGAGAGCTTTGGATTAGGTCAAAATTTTATAAATTGGATTCGAGATCTATATAGAGCACAAGCCTAGGGTTGTTACCAATGGTCAAATACCTCCAACATTCCCACTCCAACATTTCCACTCACATATCACTTTAAGAAATCCCTATGCCATGGGTGCTCTGTGATTAGTAAGGGATTGCTTAGGGTGGTATGTGAGTGGAAAGAAAAGTTTGTGAACTACTGTTTTAATCGTACCTAATTAACTTGTTATGTGCATGGTTTCAGAATGCCAAAAGAAATGGGCCAATGACAATTTTTCTCATGCAAAATATTTCAGTAACAATTGGGTTTAGAGCAGTGATTCTCAACCTTCCTTTCCCACTCACATACCACCTTAAGCAATCCCTTACTAATCACAGAGCACCTATGGCATAGGGATTGCTTAAAGTGGTATGTGAGTGGAAAAAAGTTGAGAATCATTGATCTAAGTTTAATAGACAAGGACATCCACTATCCCTTTGTATTGGCCATAGAACCACTGGAGGAAACTATTCAACAGGATCTAAACATTAAGGGGTTCAGAATGGACCAAGATGAACATAAAATTAGCATGTTTGTGAATGATGTATTAAGTCTGTAACTACTCTCTAAGACTGCACTTGCAATTGTAAGACTATGAGAGGGTTTCTTGGTACAAAATAAATTGGAATAAAAGTGAGATCATATCTTTAATAGCAGATTATACGAATTGTAAAAGAAATACACAATTTAGATGGCCAATACTTGAAATTAAAGTAGATAATGATTTTTTTAAATCTTGAACTACCTCCCCTTGCTTAAGAAAATTTAAGAAGATTTAAATAAATGGGTAAGTTTTGCAATAACACTGATCAGAAGAGTGGTCTATATCTAAATGAATGCATTCCCATGCTTACAGTACCTATTTCAGACTCTTCCAATACCATTACCGCAGAAACACTATTGTTGAAACACTTGATTATCGTTTGGAATAAGATAAATGGCAGAATTGGAACAAAAGGAAGTACATCACCCAAGACGCCTCTGATTCAAAACTATCTTGTACCTTTTTCAAGGATAATCACTTTTTAATTACTTGGTTTTGTAAAGGCACTAAATTATTGAAGATTGTTATGAACAAGGCCAATTAATGTCATTTGAACAACTAAGGAATAAATATGAAATAACTAATAATTCTCTTTTTTTTATATTTTCAATTGAGAGGATATTTGAGGGAAAGATTAGGTCCAGCAAGGCTGTTACCTACTTGTAGTGAGGTGGAAATTATTATTAGGAGGGGAAATACTAAGAAATTTACTTCCGCAAAGTATATTTTATTAAAAACAGGAACTATTAAACATGGAGTTCATAAATCTAGACAGAAGTGGGAGCTGGATTTGAATATTACAATTGATGAGCAAAGATGGCTAATCTCTGTCAAGATTGTATGATAAATACTATTAATGTAAGGTAGAGATTAGTTCAATACAATTTTTTTTTACATCAGCTGTATTTGGTCCCACAAAAAATGAATAGAATGAAATCAGATTTATCAGATCAATACTTCGGGTGTGGTGAAGAGACAGGAATTTTCTTGTATTCAACTTGGTCATGTCCCAAGCTAAAGCTTTTTTGGGTGGATGTAGGGAATATTTTTTTTAAGAACAAGTTACAGGCATTGTACTTCCACAAAACCCAGATTTATTTCTATTGGGAAATATAAAGGAACAAGACCCATGAAATTTGTTAAAAAGCATTAGCGGTGACAAGGAAGTGTAGTGCAGTGACTTGGAAATCAGATTCACACTTGGGTATGGGAAGACAGAATGCAGAAATTCAAAGCTGTATCCCTTTGGAGAAAATTACATACAATTTGAGAAACAAATATGGTATATTTTTTTCAAAATTGGAGCCCATATATGCAAATTTTAGGTATAAATATGTAGTGAATATGTAGTGGTTTTCTTCAAGCCTCTGTGTTAATCCTCTTCCCTTAATTAATTAATCATATGAACCTTGCTGGAATCCTGTGTGTTGGAAAGTGATCCTCTGAGCAATTTACTGTGTGTGTGTGTGTGTGTGTGTGTGTGTGTGTAATCTTTGGGGGTAGGGGGTTTAAGGGTGGAAGGAGAGGGATTGTAACCATCATATAATGATTGAAATTCTCTTAAAATTAAATTCTTATTCTTTTGTAGAATTGTTTATTAATTACATGTATGGATTTTTTTTAAATAAAATATAAAAAACACTATTCCAGGCTCAACCTGTTTTGTGGCAAGCAACCCAGCTGATTTACTGTTAGAACATACCAGTAGAAAGACTGCATTTCTTTTCAAGAAACATCCTACACTGCACCAGTTTCAGCAAGTGATGCAGTGTAAAGATTTGGCAAATTCTCATCTTGCTCATTTGATATATAACATGACGTGTCAGCATACAGAAGGGAGATTGAAAATGTCTGAGAGGTGTACTAACAACAACCTCGCATTTAATGTCACCAAGACCAAGGAGATGACTGCAGACTTTAGGAAAGGAAAACCAGAGGAGTACAATCCAATGATCATGAGGGGAAATCAGAGGTGCAGAGGGTGAGAACATTTCATTTCCTGGGAGTCACTGCAAAAGGTCGTGGACACTGGCAAAACTCTCGCCATGATCAAGACATCTAAATGGAACACTGCCATCAGAAAGCAGCACAAACATCAAGAATCTATACCACCCAGGACAGGTACAAGTCCCACAAGGAGAGGTACAAGTGCCACAAGACTCATACCTCTAGGTTCAGGAATAGCTGCTAACCCTCAACCATCAGAGTCCGAAACAACACTCATTCAGAGACACATTTAAGGACACAACTTTGCACATTATTTATTATTGAATATTATTTTCTGTATTTGCAGTTTATTTACATTTCTTTCTTCTTGAGTACAGTTTACAATTACCAATAATTAGAAATTCTGCCTGGCCCACAGGGGAAAAAAAAATCTCAGTGTTGTATGTGATGTCATATATGTGCTCTGACAATACATTTGAGATTTGAACTTTGATAGCTCACAGATGCTTCCTTTTGTGGCTTTCACCCATATGACCGACACAATGCAATTAATTTCCTGATAACCTTACCCCAAGTTACACCTCACACAAATAGGTTAAAGTATCAACTACAACATCTTGTGTCTTGCTGTTATTTCTTCTTTGCAGCACACTGAAGTGCCAATGTGTAGCTTCACCAATTTTAAATGCTTTCTGACCCTTATGCTCATCAGTAATTCTACACACATTTATCCAATGCTGCTTATCTATTCCCAGACAACTTGTCTTGATAACTTGTTTCTTTTGATCTTTCAACGTCGCAGGATTCCTGAAGAACATAAAATTCTGTGTGCATAGCTCACATCTTTAAGAACAGAAAATGTTGGAAAATGCTCAGTAATTCAGGCAGCATCCATAGAAAGGTAAACATTTGAGATTTCTTCTTGATCTCACCCCAATTTACTTTCATGAGCCAGTTCCAACTTTTTAAACTGAACCTTTGACCAAAAAAAATTTTAAGGAAACCTATAGCTTTCATTCAATTTCACATATCTCCATAACCTTGAAAATTTACTTCACCATCTGGTCAATTTCACAAAAATATTGATACCATGTCACTTGTACGTCAGCACTGCTCTCACTTTCCATTGAAACCTATTTTCCTTCAAGATACATTAGCATAATAAAATGGTTACTTCACCTCACAGTGTGAACATTTCATACAATCTATGAATGTCACAACCTGATTCATCGAATTCAGCCTTTACTATTTATTCTCATAAGATTTCACAAGCTTGGCTTTGCTTTCAAGTAGATTAGTGGCAAATGACCTTTGCTTCCACAATTATGGCAAAAAAGACTGAATGGATTCATTAGCTTGATGTTTGAAAGCAGATAATGAAGGCTGCCACAGAATAGCATTTCACCTTCAAGTGATTCTCTCCTTTCCCATGGCTGCCAGAAGGACTCATAGCAGCCCTTTCTGAGTGACATTGCAAGATCTCCTCGCACTTGCTGTTCTCATTGCCTGAGCAGCCTAAAATGCCCAGCTGAAATGTGGTTTCTTCTCACTTGAGCAGCCTCTCACAAATAAGTACACCAAGAATCCCATAAACTCTTTAAATCCATAATATATAACCATATAACCACTTACAGCACAGAACAGGCCAGTTCGGCCCTACTAGTCCATGCCGTAGCAAATCCCCACCCTCCTAGACCCACTGACCAGCACCCGGTCCACACCCTTCTAGTCCCCTCCTATCCATGTAACGATCCAGTCTTTCCTTAAATCTCATCCAAGCTTATACAATTTCCAACAGCTCATCTCAAATGAATCCGCCACCAAACCAACTCATTGAATCATTATTAAATGCATACTTTAGAAGACTCAAGGAAAAGTCAATATCAATATTTTTTTGTGAAATTGACCAGATGGTGAAGTACTCATTATTTAAGAAACTCTTCCAATGCCTTGAGTTACTATGCAAGACCTCAATTCAAAACATCACCTACCCCTTTGACTCTGCTGTCTGACCTGCTGAGTTCCTCCAACAGTTTGTTTTTTTTTGCTTTCTTGTCCCCCCCCCCAAATGTCTTGCCTGAAGCCAACAAAAAGTTTAACTTGTACATTTGAACATCTACACCTGAGAGGAAAATCAGACTTCCTGCCATGTCGTTTTCAGCAAAAAAGTTCTGACCTTTCCACATATTGAATGGACAATTGAATTGAACTATTAAAAGAACCTTCAGTGGCATTATACCGCAACTCAACTGAAACAAGCAAAAGAATTCTGTGATAATGAAATCCATAGCTCCAGAAAAAATCCCAAATCTCAAGCAACATTTTATCCAATGATCATCCTATTTTTTTTGAAAACTTTATTTATTTAAAGATCGTCAACAGAAACCTTATATAATCCAGTATAAGTAATTTTATATAATTATGTATAAAAAAGAAAAACAAACACATAAACACACAAAAAGACAAAAAAAAGAAAAAATACCCCTCCCTCCCCATTAGCCAGCTCTTTTAAGGAGAGCTAAAAAAGGTTAAAAAATATATAATACATCAAAGTACATCTAAATGCATATATTCCAAATACAGTAACCACTTAATGAAAAAAGAATTATCATCATGAAGGTTGTATATAATTTTTTCCATAACAATACAAGCTTTCAATTCATTATGCCATCGTGTCATATTAATCACTATTATCCTTCCATGTACTAGCTACACATTTTCAAGCTACAGACAATACTAAACGTACAAATGCAATTTGAAACTTATCCAACCATAATCCCTTTAAAGGAACCATGTAACCCATTAAAAAAAATAGTTGGGTCTAATGATAACTTAATATTATATAATTTTTCCAAAATTAACCTAATTTCTTCCCAAAATGGTTGTACATGAACACAAGACCAAACAGCATGTAAAAAAAAAAGTACCAGTACATTCACCACATCTAAAACAAGAATCCAAATTACTAAACCCATATTTTTTCAATTCTCTGGAGTTAAATATAACTGACATAAAAAATTATAATTAACCATTCCATATCGTACATTCATCAATTTAGTTACACCATCGTAGCACATATCTGCTCAATAGTCTTCAGGTAAAACAAAAGCTAAATCATTTTCCCATTTAAGCTTAGACTTCTCTTATTCCAATTTATCCATATTATCTTGTAACACTTGATACATAACAGAAATATAACCCTTTTTTAGTATAGAAGAAATCAAAGATTCAAATTTCGTCACCATAAATAACTTTCACCAAATCTCGAAGTTGATAATAAACAAACAAGAGTTTTCAGCAATATCAAAACATTTCCTCAATTGATTGAAGGAAAGTAACTGTCCTTCTTCAAAACAATCCTGCAATGTCTTTATACCCTTAGAATCCCAACTCTTTTAAACATTGAAAAAGGAATAAGCTGATTGTTATATAATGAGGTTAAAATTGACAATTTACCTTTTGATCCTAAAATCTTATTTCTTTTAGTCCATACCTTTAATAGATGCTTTAGTATCGGCATATTATATTCCCGCAACAAATTTATATTCCATCAAAATATAAATTGATGCACCTCAACTTCAGAAATGCAAGCCATTTCCATTTTCACCCAACTTGGGAGTTGATCCAAATCCATCAATCTACTAATAAATTTCAACTGGGCTGCTTCATAATAATTTTGAAAATGAGGTGACTGAAGTCCACCTAGCGCATACTTCCAAGTAAGTTTATATAATGCTACCCGTGGTAATTTACCTTTCCATAAAAATTCTCTCACAACTTTATTTAAATCCTGAAAAAAACCCTTTGAAAGAGAACACGGTATTGATTGAAATAAATATTGAATACGAGGAAAAATATTCATCTTGATACAATTTACTTGACCAATTAAAGTTAACGGAAGATCTTTCCATTTAATTAAGTCTGCTTTAATCTTTTTTAATAAAGGAACATAATTTAACTTATGTAAAGATTGATAATCGACATTTACAATTATTCCTAAATATTTAATTTCATCAGACCATTTCAGTTTTATAATATTTTTATATTCTGAATAATCACCCTCTCCAACTGGCAAAATTTCACTCTTATCCCAGTTAACCCTAACCCTTAACCCTAACCCTAACCCTAACCAGATAGTTTTCCAAATTATAATAGACATTCTTGCAGATGCGGCAATGATTGTTCTGGGTCTGTCAAATACATCAAAACATCATCTGCAAATAAATTAATCTTATACTCCTCACCCATAACTCTCATCCCTCTTTTCTGTTCATTCTGTCTTATTGTTTGAGCTAAAGGTTCAATAGCCAATGCATACAAGGCTGGTGATAATGGACACCCTTGTTGAGTCGAACGTGTCAATTTAAATGGTAATGAAACTTGACTATTTGTCACCACCCTAGCAATTGGGTTTGTATATAAAGCTTTAACCCAACCAATAAAAAAGAGCCAAATTTAAACTTCTCTAACACCTTAAATAAAAAATCCCATTCAACCCTATCAAAGGCTTTTTCTGCATCAAGTGCAACCACCATTGGATGGTTGGGCTGCTGTTGATATGCATTGACCAAAGTAATCAATTGAAGGATTTTATCTGATGCATTTCTATTCTTAATAAAACCTGTTTGATCAATATGTATCAATTTAGGTAAAGACTTAGCAAGTCGGTTTGCTAACACTTTTGCTATAATTTTATAATCTACATTCAATAAAGAAATAGGTCTACACGAAGACACTTCAAACAGATCTCTATCTTTTTTTAGAATTACAGTAATTAAAGCACTCGAGCAAGATTCTGGTAACTCATGCTCTTCAGTTACTTGTTGTAATACATCCTCAAACACAGAGGATAAGTCTTCATAAAAAATTTTATAAAATTCCAAAGAGAATCCATCATCCCCTGGTAACTTTCCATTCGGCATATCCTGTATAGCTTCCTTAATCTCAAAATCTGTAAATGGAGCTTCCAATTCCATAACATCTTCCTCCTTTAATGCTAGTAACATTAATTTAGATAAATAAGATTCAATAGAACCATTATCCTGTTTCCCCTCAGAAGCATATAATTTTTGATAAAATGAATAAAACTGGTCATTAATTTCCTGAGATTTATAGGTAAATATTGAATTATTTTTAACAGCATTAATAATCCGTGAAACCTGTTCTGTTTTTAACTGCCATGCAAGTACCTTCTGTGCCCTCTCACCCAACTCATAATGCCGCTATTTAGATCGATTAATTAACACTCAAATTGATAAGTTTGCAATGTGTAATAATGTAATTTCAAATTAGCCAAAACCACTTTTTTTTTAATCTTCTGTCACATCTTTCTGAAATTCCTTCTCCAACTCAGCAATTTGCTTCTCCAGCTCTAAACTCTCTGCCATACATTGTTTCTTAACTTTAGTAGTATAACTAATGATCTGCCCTCTTAAATAAGCTTTCAATGCATCCCATAATACAAAACGACTGCCTACAGAATTAGCATTCTCAGCCAAGAACAAAGAAATCTGTTCTTTAACAAAAGTAACAAACACTTTTTTTTCCACAACATTGTATTAAATCTCCATCTATAAGATATACGTACCACTTCTGAACTTACACAGGAGAAAAATAATAAAGAACGATCCGATATAACCCTACTTTTATATTCTCCTTGTAATACTCTTCCTTGTAAATGTGCCGATACTAAAAAGAAATCTATTCTGGAAAATTAATCATGTCGAGATGAATAAAAGGAAAAATCCTTCTCCGTAGGATTAACTCTTCTCCAAATATTCACCAAATTTAAGTCTTTCATCAAAGCCCCAATTTGTATCGCCATCTTTGATTTCTTTATAATTTTCAGAGATCTGTCTAATAAAGGATCCCAAACACAATTGAAGTCACCCCCAACTAAAATATTTTCATTAGCCTGGTTTAAAAACAGAAAAGATTCGGAAATAAAACACTCATCATCCACGTTAGGTGCATAATCATTACGCAAGGTCCAAGATTCAGCAAAAATTTTCAATTCACCCTTAAAACCCTCCCAGCATTTCCTTCCATAGATTGTAATTCAAAAGCCAAATTCCTATGAATTAAAATTGCTACACCTCTCGCCTTGGGATTAAATGAAGAAAAAGATACATGACCAACCCAATCTCTCTTCAATTTGAGATGTTCTTTTTCAGTCAAATGTGTTTCTTGCAAAAAAGCAATATCAATTTTCATTTTCTTAATATAAGCCAAAACTCGTTTCCACTTAATTGGATTATTTAACCCCTGGACATTAAAAGTTGCAAATTTCAAATTAGACATCCCTACAAATTAACAATATAATCACTCATGACAAAATATCGCTCCCCTTATAATGTCTTAAAATCACAATCCCTCCCCTAAATATCAAAAAAAGAAAAAAAAGATTTTAAACATATATATTATTTACCCCCCCCCCCCAAAAAAACTACCCACAGGTAGAAACACCCTAAAAAAAAAACTGGTCATGGTCTACCCCACTGGTGGCAGATGACTATCAAAGATTTCAGTGCCATCCACCACCACACCCCCCCACCCCAAGCCAGAAATACATTCATTATTCAATTCAACACAATCAAATACAGTAAATATATTCAACCCACTGACTCCAATCCTGATGATTTGTCCAGGTCTTCAATATCAATAACACTTTGAGTTAACACTTCTTTCTTTCCATATTTCCCATTCTTCCCATTCCCATTCGCCCTTCTTTTAGGTGACGGCGGTGAAGATCGACCATTTCCTCGCAAGTCTAGTAATGTATTGGCAAAAATTAATGCATCACGATCATTTTCAAAAAATTGAGATTGAAAATTACCATAAATTACTTTTAACACTGCAGAGTAATGAAAAGCAAATTTGTAACCCTTCCGCCATTATACTTCTTATGCTGAATTAAATTCCCGACGTTGCCTAATAATCTCCTGACTCAAATCTGCATAGAAAAATACTATTATTTTGAGTCATCATTGGAGATTGACTTGGTCGGGCCGTCTGCGCCACCAACCGTAGTATCATCTCTCTGTCCTGATAGTTCAAACAACTAATTAAAACCTCCCATGTTGGCTGTCCCAGAAGCGGTTTATTCCATAACGCTCTCTGTGCCCGCTCCAAATCTAGGCCTTCTGAAAAAACTCATTGCCCAACATCTCGGGAATCCATTTCTTAAAAAATTTCATTGGATCAGAACCTTCAATATCTTCTGGAAGACCCACAATCTTCACATTATTCCTCTGACTTTGGTTTTCCAGTGAATCAATTTTCTTCAACAATTCCTTCTTCTGAATTCCCCAATCCTCAAAAGAATCTTCCACATTCTCCATTTTTTCCCTATTACATTCAACTTGATTTTTACATTCAAGAAAAAGCTGCTTCAATTTTCTTAAAATTATCTTGCACTGTATCCACTGATTTGATACACTTATTGACATTACTCTTGACTACTGTCATATCTTCAGACATTATATTCATTTCCAAAAATCCTCGAGTCATTTGTTTAAACATATTATCCATTTGATAAGCAATCCCTTCCAAAACAGCACACATAGACTCCTTTCCAGATTCCAGTACCTCCTTTTGAGGTCTACCTTCTCTGGTCTCCAACTCCATTTGTTCCTGCATGCTGGCAAGTAGAGATAAGTCTTCTTCTTCAAATGTCATCGGTCCTCTTCCCGTGCGGCTGTGGGTTTGAACATGCGACAACGGCCCCGACCTGGACAAGGCACCGCCGCTCAGGCTCCCCCACAGCCCACACTCAGTCCAATAGCTCCTGAACCCTTGAGGCACCACTCATGCCCTGTAAGACCAGGGACTGTGCATGTACGTCTTCCGACATCACTCTGTGCATCCCCGGCCCACCCAACGGCATTGCAGATTAAGGGACTCCTCTCTTGGCTGAGGCACCCACGCGCCCGGCTTCACGGGCGCATGGTTCAGCACCAGCCGAGCTTGTCGTCAAGCTAGCACCATCTTGCAATCGGCGCCGGCATCATACTTAGCCGGGCAGGAATCCTCTGTGCCTTGGGAATTTCCAATGTCGACTCCGTGGTTTCAATTGGACAGGTAGGCCTCAATTTTTCTGCACTTTTATAAGGTATTCTGCAATTGAGCTTGTTTTTTACATTAGTAGCCATTATAACCCACTAACATTCCAAAAAGTGAAAATACAACTTTTAATCACTTTTATAAATTTTTAAAATGGGTACTTAAAAAGCTAGCTGAGGAAGGGTAGGATCGCACATCTGTCCTCTACGCCATCTTGCCACGCCCCCCCGTCACCATTTAATATGACAATAATATTTAATACATTCGAAAGGCAAGTTTAAAAACTCACATGTCAGTAAATCAAACTACAAGCCTCTCTACTTGGGAAGCCATTTCATCTTCCGATGTCAAGGAAATTTCTACCAATAGAATTTCAACATCCTTTGAAGTAACCTCTGATAAGACATTGCAGGCTTCATTAGCTGACTTAAAGGGTAGTGGAACTGAAACAGATGAATGTACATTATAAAGCCCCACTAATGCTGTACTGAGCCTAGTGCTGAAGATAGAGACTCAATCAGCAGTATCTCAATTTTCAGATGTGAATTCTGATGATAGTATTTCCAAGGTTATGAGCGTAGGAAGATCTTAAAAGTCTTCAAAGGCATCTAGAGAATGTACAGCTTGACATGCTTCAAGCATATCAGCTATGCGTGGTAAGGAGCACGCAGACTTGGCTACTATCTGTGCACAGCGTGAGTGGTTAGAGAAAAGACATGCCCTGGAAGATATGAAAGCTGAAATCAAGAAACAACAATTCCAGCAAGAACAAAAAAGATTATTGAAGAGAGAAAAGAAAAACTAGATCTTGAGGAGCAACGTGCTATGAAGATGGCAAAGGTAAAAACATTAGCTCAGGGTTCTGCAAGATCTATCACTCACAGTGAAACACCCAAAGGGCTCACACCTAACATTCCAGCAGATCACAAGAAGCGAGTCGACTCGAGCAAGGTGCAACGGGTGGTGCTGCTAGTGCTCGAATGTCAATGATCAACCCTTTGGAAAGGGCTAGCAACATTCAATCTCTTCTGACCGCACAATTTATGAATCTTCCTGAAAGGAGAGCAGTTCAAAATGATTCAACCATGCGAGCTGGATAATACAAACAATTGATGTCTCTTTGTCCTGCTGAAGAACCAGCAAAAGTCAAGCATCTCCACCAATGCTGTCACGAACATACCAAGGATCCCCATCAATGCCACCAGTTACAATTCAAGGTCCTACACCTATGGCACCAGTTCAAGTTCTGTATGCTCCATTCACCACAAGACAACCAGTCGCAAGCCATGGTGGACAAGCCAATATCACTCATAGCAAAACAAAATGAAATTTCTGCTATGTTAGTGCAGCAACAAGGTTCATTTGGGCTTACCTTAAAAGGAAATTCCAGTTTTTAAAACGGAGATCCATTACAATATCTGATGTTCATGAAATCCTTTGAACATCACATTGAAAGTAATACTAAAAATGCCAAAGATCATCTGTATTACCTGGAATAGTGTACTGGAGGACAGGTGAAGGAGTTAGTCAAAAGTTTCCAATATATGGATCCAGACCAAGGTTTTAAAAGGGCAAAACAATTATTGCATCATCATTATGGCAATGAACATAAAACTGCAAAGTCCACATAGACAAGATTTCTCTCTTGGCCAGTAAAATCAGAGGATGCAAAGGCTTTACAAGCATATGCATTCATTCTGACAAAATGTTGTAATGCAATGGGAAGTAGTGTACACTTGCAAGAGCTGAATTTGCTTGCTAATTTGTTGAATTTTGTCAATAAATTACCTTATAAGCTGAGGGACTTGTGCAGAACCAAATGTGCAGAATTTAAGATGCTTTCCGGAAGAGACATCACTTTTGAGAATGTTCTACATTTCTTCAAATGGCATGTATATGTTTACCAGTATTTGGAAATATTAAGGATTCTTCAATAGTTCCTAAAGATGTAAAGAAGTCTAAATCATCGTCTCAACAAAAACCGAAGGGAAGTACCTTTGTTACTTCTGTGTCAGATACAAGCACAAGAAAGAACAAGGAAATAGCAGAAAAAAAAAATCAGACTGTTCAGGAAAGCTGCTTATCTTGCAAAGATAAGCATGCTTTAGAAAAATGTTCACAATTGGAGAAAAAGTTGTATGATGAGAAATTAACCTTTTTAAACAAGAATGGAATTTGAGTAGGGACTGATTATACACTCTTGAGAAGCCCCAGTGTTGAGTTCAATCATGGAGGAGATAATACACCTCTTCACTGATGAGGTATTTTTGACAGGAAGTCAAAGATCCAGGTGCAGAAGGGGGTGCTGAGGCTTAGGTCCTGGAGTTTTAGGGAGCTAAGGACTTGCACCCTCAGATCCATATGTACATTAATGCTCCTGACGATCCTACCATTTACTGCATACTTTTAAATTTGACTTCCTAAATCCAAAACCTCACACTTGCCCAGATTAAACTCAATCTGTCATTTCTCCACCCAAATTTCCAACTTTTCTGTACCCTGAAGTATCATGCAACCTTCTTCACTCTACAATTCTACTGATTTTCTTCTCAGCTCCAACCTTACCACCTACATTGTCATCTAAATCATTAATAAAGATTACAAGCAACAGTGTTACTTGCACTGAGCCCTCTGGAATACTCTTCTATCACTGCCCTCCATCTTTTTTCACCAAACCAAGTCTGGATCCAATTTACCAACCCAAGATGGATTTTATATGACTTAATCTTCTATAGAATGAGCAGGTATGACCTGAGGAAAGCCATCTCCTGAGCAAAGTGGACAAAAATGGAAACCACAAGGGATATCTGACATCTGTGGCAAGGCCTAAACTACATAATCTTCGACAAAACAAACTCTGGTTCAGTAGGAGACAGCAAACCTTCATTTTCAGAAGACCTCCATATTTTCTACACCCGATTTGACCATAAGAACAAGAAAGAATCACCACTTCACACCACCATGTGCCCTGATGATCTTCTCTTGCTTCGATCCAAGAATGACATGCTGACCGTCTTCAGCTGAGGAAAGCATCTAGTCTGGATGGAGTACCTGGCTGACTATTAAAAATCTGTGCTGACCAACTTACAAACATATTCATACATATCTTCAGCCTCTCTCTGGCAGGATGTGGTACCCACCTGTTTCATCAGGCATCAATCATACTAGTGCCCAAGAAGTGTGGTAACCTACTTAAATGACCATCGACCAGTGGCACTCATATCAACAGTGATGAAGTGTTTTGAAAGGCTGATGTTGAAGCATACCAGCTGAGTCCCAACATGGATCCTTACCAATTTACCTATTATAGCAACAGATCAATGGTAGATGCCATCTCACTGGCTCTACACAAAGCCTTGGAATGCAAATATGTATACATCAGGATGTTATTTTTAGACTACAGTTCAGCATTTAACACCACCATCCCTTCAAAACTGAATCAGCAAACTCCAAGAATTGGGTCTCAGCACCCCACTGTGTAATTGGATTCTTGATTTCTTCATCTACAGATCACAATCAGAGAGGATTGGTAAGAACATCCCCTCCACAATTTCCATCAATTCAGGAACACCACAAGGCTGCGTTCTTAGCCCACTGCTCAACTCAATTTATACCTACGACTGCATGGCTCAGTATGACACCAATACCATCGACAAATTCACTGATGATACCAAGGTAGTGGGTTTTATAAAAAAGGGCAGAGTCAGATGCAGGAGAGGGATTGAAAACTTGGCAGAATGGCACCAACAATCACCTCGCACTTAATGTCACCAAAACCAAGGAGCTGATTGTTAACTTAAGGAAAGGAAAACCAGAAGTTTATGATCCAGTGATTATTGTGGGGGGGGGAGGGGGGGGAGATATCAGAGGTGAAGAGGATGAGCAAATTAAGTTCTTGAGAGTTACTATCTCAGAGGATCTTTCCTGATCTCAACACACTAATGACATGGTGAAAAAAGCACCTCTACATACTCAGATGTTGGCAGAGGTTTGGTATGACATATGAAATCCTGACAAATTTCTACAGATGTGCAGTGGAAAGTGTGCTGACCGGCTACATCACGGTCTGGTATGTGGACACCAATACCTCTGAGCATCGAGCCCTGCAAAATATAGTGAACTCAACCCAGGACGTTACAGGCAAAATCCTCCACACCATCAAGAACATCTACAGGGAAAACTGATGTCAGAGAGCAGCAGCAATCATTAAGATCCACTACACCCAGCACGCGCTCTGTTCTTGCTGTCACCATCAGAAAAGGGGTATAGGAGTGTGATAGTACAGACCTATCACCAATGTATATAGTTACAGTAGCTAGAGTATGTAATGACTGTGCTTACAGCGATTTGCTGAAAGTTTAGCCACACCTACTGTCTGGGCCTTAAAGGGTTGTGTTCCAAGACAGGTTGGATCATTCTGGACTGGTCGGACTGTGAAGAGCTCCTGTCTTTTGCTAATAAAAGCCTTGGTTTCGATCAACAAGTCTTTGGTTCTTTCGACGAGCTCTACAAGGAGCTATAAGACTCACACTGCCAGATTCAAGAACAGCTACTACCCCTCCACCATCAGACTCCCCAACAATAAACTCAATCATGGACTTATTTAAGGACTTTTACACTTTAGGGTTTGTTTGGTTTTTATTCTGTATTGAACAATTCTTTACATTTCTTTAATTGTTTACATGTGTACAGTTTTTTTGGGACTACCGATAAATGTAGAAAAAAGTATCTTGGGGTGGTACATGATGTTACGTATATACTCTGATAATAAATCTGAATCTGAAATCTAAAGCAGCATTCCATGAGGTATCTTGTCAAATGCTTTACTACTGTCCATGTAGTTAACACCCATTGTCCTACCCTCATTAACCACCTTCATCAAAAAAAACAATCAAATTCTGTCTTTCGTCACACTGTCTTGCTTTCCTGCCACAAATGTGGTGTCAATATTCTTCATGTACCTTGTGATTGAGGAACTGAGGACTCACTAGGACGACTTATTCCACAGTCCTCTCCTATATGATTTGGCAAGTCACTATGTACAATTCTTGCATGTTAAGGAGAATCATATAACAGGATTTAACAAGCTAGCATATTTAAAATTATAATATTTTTTTTAATAACCAATGCTACTTCCACTATGAATGAAAAGGGAGGAAAATTCTAACTGGAGGCACAAGTCATCCAAAATATCTTTTCTATATTTAATCAAAGGCCAATAGAAAGAGTTATAACTTTGAATGTGCCTGAAATTAAGTCCACCAAAGACAGGGTACTCACTGTAGAAATGGCTGCTTGCCCTTCAAATTGTGTTTGCAACCGACGATCCTGCTTTAGAGGCTCTAATTAGCAGAGGTACAGACAAACAATACATTAATTCTGATTATGCCAGTTAATGGAGCTGTTTGACAGCTTGGAGAGAGATCATAACAGTTATTCAGCATCGATCAACCAATAAAATGCAATAAGAGACAAAGACATACAGAGGTAATAGAAAAAGTCAATTAAGTGAAATATTGACATCAGCTAATTTATGAACAGGAGAATTGGACAGTTTCAAAAGGTGAGAATGAAAATATGGTATAGTAAACTTAATACAAGATAATTTTGTGTATTCTCAGGGATTTATCCCTCCAACATGTCAGTACAGCATGTCAAAGCCGGTTATCGTTCATCTCCTTACACCACCAAAATGTAAACAATCTTGCTGCACAAGATTCATTTGAAGGTACCCATCGATTCCTTTCACACATGCAGATGTGCACCCGCTGCTTGCGGCACTGCCAGGAGTCAAGACCAATCTAGCACCTCAGAATTCTGTGTTCCCCTTATGTGAGGGAGTAGTGTTTTGAAGCCTGACATATCATCATGGAGACTCGTCATGAAAAAATGAAACAAAAGAAGTGCAAGGAAAAAGTCAAGGGTTTTAAATTGGAAAACTGGGAAAAGAAAAATCAAAGTTTCTCTATCCTCTTGAGAAATTAAACTAGACAAAAATCTGCCGCCTTGTTAACAAAAATGATATTGATACTGACAACTGCATCAACCATTTGCTCAATTCATGCATAGGTTGCACAAAGGTTGATCCTGCAGCAGACGCTAACGTAATCCAGAACGAACTGAAACAACAAAAGTTAAATGCTAATGAAGCACTCTCATCTGGAAGACTATTCATATTTTATGACTATGGGGCACTTGTCAACAGAGAGATTAAAGGAAACCAGGGAGCAGTTCAAACTTAGTTTGTGGCTTTTTAATAAAATGATGTGATATAGGTTAACAGTGAAAATTCCTGGGTGTCAACATCTCTAAGGATCTGTCCTGGAGCCTTCACGTTGATGCAATCACAAAGAAAGCTCACCAGCGGCTATATTTTGTGAGTGTCTGAGGAGATTTGGTATGTCACCAAAAACTGTGGAAAACATCTACAGGTGTACCGTGGAGAGCATTCTGGCTGGTTGCATCACTGCTTGGTAAAGAGGGGTCAACTCTCAGGACAAGATTAAACTCCAGGAGGGTGTTAACTCAGCCTGTGACATCACAGCCACCAGACTTCACTCCATCGAGGACATCTACATGAGAAAATGTCTTAAAAAAGCAGCCTGAAGTGCCAGTTAATGAAGTAGACAAAGGCAGCGTAGTCAAACAATAATCATGGTTTTTTATTAGCAGAAACTAATGGTACAATAATGAAAGACAATGGGAGATACACAGTTATACCCAAGGGGAGTGCCTTTAATGGTGAAGATAATACACGGTCAATGTCAGTAAAGCAGGGCTAACCAAGTGGAAGACTGAAAGCTCAGCATAGATTCATCACACAGCCTCTAACTTCAAAGACCCCCACCACCCAGGTCATGCCCTCTTCACATCAGGGGAAAGGTACAGCAGCCTAAAGACGAGCACTCAATGGCACAAGGACAACTTCTTCCCCGCTGCCATCAGATTCCTGAAAAATGATTGAACCAAAGACATTGTCGTACTTTCTGTGCACTTTTATTATTTATAGTAATGTTTTAAGATGGTTTGCACTGTGATGCTGCCACAAAAGACTGAATTTCATGTCAATAAATTCTGATTCTGAAAAAGAATACCTCCAGTGGCTGTAATCTCCTGCCATTCTCCTACATCTCACACCTTCCCCAGCTTAGTCTTTGCCTTCCTCAATAATACAACCTCACATTTCATTTAGTCTGGCTGTCACAATAAGGATAAGTGCAAGCTGCAACCATTCACAGCTTGTGGAGACTTGAGTGGCACTTGCAAGTATTGACTATAAACAAAAGTTGATACTCTAGAATAACATCCTTTATTTCTAAGTCCATAAAAGGAGAATCCAACTTTCTCACATCCTCCTCCTTCAATATTGGTAAATTTAACTCTGACAAAAACGCTTCAATGGATCCTTCATCTCACACTCCCTCAAAAGCAGATAATTTCTAATAAAATTACAAAAATTGGTCATTAATTTCCAAAAGTTGATTCTCTTGAAGAGAAAAAACAATGGTTGCTTATTCATGAAAAACAGATTAGGAGTCTTGTGATTGTGATACTTAAAGAAACAGGTTTCAATTTGATTCGCCAGCCATCTACTAAACAGAGGAGGAATGACTGTGTGAAATTAACAATTCTGCTGATTCTCCTTGTCAGGGTATCACCATGACCATTGACATGGTCATTTTAATTGACCCATATCTGGGTAAAGGAAGCAAAAGAATTGCTTCATTAGATTGCGACCATTGTGATAGCCATTTCATCTGACCCATGCTTCGGTATTGGAAAACTCGTGGAAGTCACATTGTGTTTTCCCTAAGCAAGAAAAATGGGAGTTGTGACCATCATTCATTTGAAAGGACATTTCTCTAGAAGCAATTTGACAAGGATTAGTGAGTTTTGCCATTGATTACTCAGTCCCTCTCACCTCCATAATGATTACTTCTGGCATCAGTTTAAAAGTCTGATTTTTAACACAAGATTTCTAAGACTGAGCTTTGGAATTGATTTTCCAGAATTGTCCAAGCTGTAATAATTTGGATATTCCACACAGACACACACAGATACAAGTACATTCATGCATAGTCGGGGTTAAGTTAGCTAAGTTGTTATATTATTAAGTTATAAGCAAATATACTGCTTTAAAAGAAAAACAATAGCAGTTTCTTGGTGAATTTCTATTGCTGCTGATCTTTGATGTAACAATAATTATCTTCACACATCCAGTCATTTATTTGACTGTAATATTTTTCATATTTCTTACCAGTACACATTCATGTTGAATGCCAACCAAATATTTATTTCCATAAATCTCATAATTAATTTCCTATTCCAACAAGGCACTTGACCTCAATTGCCCACCAATGACACCCAATCATAACCTCTTGGTGAGGGAGAGAGAGAAAGGCAGAGAGGAGAGTGAGGGGAAAGCATGACAGGAGGGAGAGCAAGAGAAAGGAAAGAGCAAGAGAGAAAGTGATGGGGATAGCAGGAGAATGCAGGCACTGCAGGACATCTTGAAGGCATTATATCAAAAGGCTACAAGGGGAAGTTTTGTGTATTAAGTGGAGATTTTAAAAAGTGACAGCTACAGTATATCTAGGGAAAAAATCCATAATCTTCCTGCTAAAATATGGCTGAAACCATGATACAATTATACCATGCAGTGCTCACCTCTTCCTTCATTTGTCTCATTTCACAAGGCTAAGAAAAGCCAGCTTTAGGGCTGAAAAGTTAAATTGTTAGCATGAAGCATCATCATTAAGATACTTAAATAAAATTCCTCCATACAAATAGAAGGTTAACACGGACACTGACATGAACACGCGCGCACCAGCCCATAAACACAAGCGCGCGCACACACCAGCCCATAAACACAAGCGCGCGCACACACCAGCCCATAAACACAAGCGCGCGCACACACCAGCCCATAAACACAAGCGCGCGCACACACCAGCCCATAAACACAAGCGCGCGCACACACCAGCCCATAAACACAAGCGCGCGCACACACCAGCCCATAAACACAAGCGCGCGCACACACACCAGCCCATAAACACAAGCGCGCGCACACACACCAGCCCATAAACACGCGCGCACATGCACACACACGCACTCAAACAGTGAGGGAACAGAATGCATTGTTTTTTTTTAAATATACGTTAAGTGTCCACCTATCCAAATTCCCCTCTTGTGTCCTTGAGGTAGATGCTCTCATCCTGTCGCTGCTATCATTAAGGTCGGGAAACGATTTGGTCTCAGCTCTTGCCAGTGAACTATGTGACAATTCACATACTGATGGGTAGAGGCAAAACTGCAGACATGTTTTCTTTCATTCTGATTGAGCACCCTAAAAGCAAACTGATCACTGAATTTAAATTGATGTGCCATTCTGCATGTAACTCCTTAATTTGCTGCATAAGTAGCCGATGATCCCTGAACTGAAATGAAAATTTATAATCAAGGAAATGCTTTCCATATCCATCTTTTTGGCCAATCTTCCTGTTTGGTTTACCTCCTAAATTCTTCAATTATAGGCAGGTTCTCTGTATGCATTATTCAGTTATTTGCCTCCATTGTAAATCCTCTTTATATGATTTGACACCTCCTCAGAAAATGAGTTGAGTCTCTCAAAAACAAAGTCAATACATATAATGACTATTTATTTGAATGACTGCTTTAAGTGCTCCTTATAACAGATACACATACAGAGCCTACAGGAACTAAGAAAACCCCTCAAAGGTGACCTAGCATTTAAATATTTTTGCATTTTAAGAAAAATTAGTCTGACTTAATATTGCCTGGCAAATTGGAACTGCACCTAATTTTCTAATCCCTGCTTGAACATAGTGAATCAGTGTTTTTATCAATGCTCAAGTGTAGTAACACTGCTAGACATGCCTTCACAAAACCTATTTTTTTTATTCCTTAACATTGCCAAGTTATAATGTATTGCTGGCACAAGTGTACTGCAGATTACTTCACCCCAAATAATTATTGATCATTTTAGAAACGAAGATGTATTCATACTGACAATTATGCTTTCACTATCTCTAAGCCATAAAGTGAATTCCTGCAATAGATCCCAACACAGCACTAAACAGAACTAAAAAATATTTCTAAGTTAATGCTGCAATAAATGTATTACCGACAAGCACATTACCATTTCTATCCAGTTACATGATGTGGTACATCATTTAGAGATACTCCTGCCATTCACCAGTACACAAAAGTATAAATTGTTTCAGATTAGGTCAAAGGACAGGCAAGGGGGCTTTTTATTGAGATAGAATGATTAATTCATTGGCCCAATGCTCCATCAGAGAACCATGTCTGAAAGCAGGGCAACTTGGAAAACAAGAGCCTTATTCACAGTATGAGCCTATTGCATATTCAAAACCAAAATAATTCTATTATAATCTTAAGGCAGGCAGTCTTTGGATAGCTAACTAACATAGTCAAAGATGATTTGTACAATAAGATTTTGTTAATTAAAAGCAGGGGGTCAAATTTTTTTGTCTAAACTGCTGACCATTCCTTCATTTTAATGACTATTTGCAACATTCATTAAATGAATTCTTCTGATAGCATAGAACTTAATTAGATTGTGACCCAGAGCAGGTTGTCATATCATTGTCAGACAAATAGAAGCATGAGACATATTAGGCTCTTGAATAAACCAAGCATATTGGCCAGCTAAGGATACAGAATTTATGTCTTGACCCACTTGATTTCACTCTGTTTTTTTTAAATAATTATTTCCTCCATTTCAGATTTAATTGATTCATGCCAGTATTATAGTTCTGGAGAAGTAAATGATCCATAGTTAATTGATATTTGTATAAAATTGTTTAATCTTATACCGTTAGAAAGATTATGACAAATTACTTGCCTCTAGGAGCCAAGAGGGACCCCCTCATCCCTATTCTGGCCTCCCTTCACTGGCTGTCAGTACGGCTCAGAATAGATTATAAATGTCTCCAGTTTGTTTACAAAGTCATTAATGGACTAGCCCCCTCCTACATCAGTATCTCCTAATGCCCTACTCCATTTCAAGACCCCTCAAATCGCTTGGTTGTTCTGCACTCAAATCTCAATCTCAGGGGAGATTGCGCCTTTGGTATTGCAGCCCCCAAACTGTGGAACAACATTCTTCCCTCCATCAAATTAGCCACTCCCTTTAACTCTTAAATCCAAGTTGAAGTTGTACTTTTACTCACAGGTGTTTTGAGGTGATTGTTACCACGTTTTATGTGCAATCCTGAACTTCAAGTAGCCATTTTATATGGCACTTCAAACAAATGATTCAGTTAAGATGTAATTTATGATCAGTATAGCACTTTGGTCAAAGCGAGTTGTTTTAAATATGCTCAATAAACTAAACTCTTGAAAAAAGAAAATCCTGAAATATGATTTTTCCATTCATTTAAAGGTGAATGAAATTTTTAAACAATAACTTCAAATGTAAGCTTAGCCCGACTTGACAAACTTTACATAATCAATCACAGCTCTATTTTGATTGCAATTTTACAAAGACACTGTGTTAATTCTCTAAATGAGAATCTCCAGATGTTCTTCAATTGTATGAACGCTTTGACTCACAGAACTGAAAATTGTGATACAGAGGTCAAGGTACATTTAAAAACAGCACAATTACTCAACTCCAATTGTGCTCAATAATATTGAATTAAAAGTCAGTTGAAAATCATTTGCACTGACAAATCAAGCATAAAATAAGTAGAGAAGGAATAGTCAAAGAGAGAGAAGGCCCCCTGAAGGACAATGGACTGAGCTGACCAACTGATGGAGGTCCTTACAGACATCTTCAACAGGTTATTGCAGTCCATTGTCCCCGAGGGTTTCAAAGTAAACACCATCATCCCAGTACCAACAAGGTGATAGTAACAGGTCTCAAGGACTAGCACCGACCTCCGCCATTATAAATTTCTTCGACCATCTGGTAACGTACCAAAGTGCACCTCCTAGAAACAGTGGGCCTACAGTCCAGTTTGCCTACAGATGGAACTGTTCCACTGATGATGCTATAGCCTTGTCCCTCCATTCCATTCTAACCTACCTGGTGAATGATGCCTTATATGCCAGGCTGCTGTTCATTTACTTCAGCTCAGCATTTAATACAGCCATAACCCAGAGGCTGGTGGACAAGCTATCCTCGCTGTAAGCCAATAGCCCTCTCTATAACTGGATTATGGACCTCCTAATGAAAAGGCTGCAGTCTGTCCAGGTTGGCAGCAGAACGTCGAGCACCATCTGCCAAACACTGGCACTCCTCACTGCTGTGTACTCAGCCCACTCTTGTTCATGCTATTGACCCACTGCATCACCAGATCCAGCTCCAACAGAGTCATCAAGTATGCAGGTGACACAACGGTAGTTGGCCTCATCAGCAACAACAATAAGTCACATTGGAAAGAGGAGGAAAATCTTGTGAAATCTCAATGTGGACAAGACAAAGGAAATGGTTATGGATTTCAGGAGGACCAGGACCCTCTTTTACACATTAATAGATTGGTAGTAGAGAGCTCCAAGTACCACGGAATCCTCTCAAGAAGTGACCTATCCCGGATATTTAACATCTCCTCACTTACACCTTCCTGACAGTGACTGCACTTCCTTAAAAGGCTGAGGAGGGCAAGGCTGCTGGCCACCTCTCTGTCAACGTTATGCAGGTGCTTTATCGAGACTGGCCTGGTCAGCTGCATCACTGTTGCTGTAGAGCAGTGGTTTTCAAACTTTTTATTTCCACTCCCATACCACTTTAAGTAATCCTTTACTAATCAAGAGCACCTATGGCATAGCGATTACTTAAGGTGATATGGAAGTGGAATAAAAGGCTTGAAAACCACTGTTTTAATCGTACCTCATTGACTCGTTATGTGCACGGTTTCCTAACTCCACAGGAAATGGGCCAATGACAATTTTTATCTCGAGCCATGATTCTCAACTTTTTTTTTCCCACTCCCATTCCACATTAAGTAATTTGTTACTAATCACAGAGCACCTATGCCATAGGGATTACTTAAAGTGTGTGAGTGGAAAGAAAAAGTTTGAAAATCACTGCTGTAGAGCATTGGATGGAAGTCAATCCACAGAACCATAAAAGTGGCAGAGTACAGGGTTCATTGTTTTCAGAGGGCTCGCAAAATCAGTGAGGACCCCTACCACCCTGCACGCAGCTACTCCTGTCAGGAAAAAGATACAGTAGTATCAGAGCCTGAACCACCAGGCTGAGAAACAGCTTCTTCCCACAGGCAGTAAGACCTCTCACTACTTATTAAGAATATTTATTTAACATAGGTATGTCTTATGTATTTGTGTGTGTTACGCCTGTATGTGTGATTGTTCTGTTCTGCTCTGTGGACCGGAGAAATACTGTATCATCTCATATTGTACTGGTACAATCACAAGACTAATAAATTTGAACAACCCCTTCCACTTTCATTCTAGGTAATGACTCAGTGCTTTTCTGAGCAGAGTAGGTTGAATTGCTTTGCTCTTATTCTAAGCCTTAATCTCATTAAATTTCCAAATTTATAAATATCCTACACATATATTTAAATAAATACAATGCCCAATTGAGCAACATTTCTGATGAGCTCTCTCATTTTTTTGTTCCTATTTTTTTTAATTATCCTCATGAGTAAAAATCTCAAGTCACTGATGAGTGTTATTGGCATGACCAACTTGCATTTTTCAAGACGTTTTCATATTTATTTACTGCTGAAATCTCTGTTACACTTAGGTGAAACATTTCAATGTCAATGTTGGTGTTGAGTTGAAGAATATCTAGCCATGCCCATTGATATCTGCAGGGAATGGTGGATGGGCCTGGAGAAAATGCAGGCCTTCACTACATGCGGGTCCTGCATCAGCATTAGTTGTAGATGACCTGCCAAAGCAGCTTGCACTGAGATCCCATCTGAGTTATGCCCTCTTGAGCCACAGATTTAATTCACAGAACCATTCTTCTTGAGCCCACCGAACCCTATCTCCAATTATGATCTCCTTTCTAAATTTTCTTGCCTACATCCCTCCCTCTTTCTAAAGCACCACAATCAATAACTGTTACACCTCTGATCATGAGCCCAACCTTCCCTTTCATGATCTTAAGCTCAAAGAGTGTGCAAACAACCAGCGTGAGTAAACCAAGGTATGATAGGCAAGTTCCACCATAAGAACATATTCTTTTCATTTTTAACCATTTTGCGGGAAACTGGGACTTGTTCCAGGAGTAATGGCATTGGGTACTTGAAGAATGAATTTCCTGCAGACTACCGATTTTTATTTGTTTACTGACCTTCCTTCTATCAGGTTAGGTTCATGGTCACCAACCATTCCCAATCCCAGTTCTCACTTTTTTTTTAAAGGTCATTAACTTGACTGAACTAAAATCCCATCCCCTTACCTTTATAGTTACTACACCTAATTGCAAGGTCCCTTACAAGGCTGTCGACCCACTACCAGTCTCAATTTGACCCCTAATGCAACTTGACTAGATCCCTATCAGACCTTCAATGGCTGGATCCTTCTCTCCCTGAGCTCCTTTTGATTCGGCCATGGTTACAAGCAGCATATTTTCATTTGGAAACTGTCCACAATCTCAGGCAGTATTGAAGTTTGCAGCCCACAAGCATAATAGTTATTGACATACTGCACAAAATGTAGTGCAACCTTTGGGGATATACGAATTAGAAGACAGCAGTATTTCACACAAGAGTTTCAGTATCAGGAATGGTGGGGGGGAAGCATTGGAATTGAATCATATAAAGAAGCAGAAGGTATCAATGGCAAATAATTGCAGAGGAGACAGCAATGAAAAGATTTAAAAAACTAGACATAAATATTATTTATGTTCCAAATAAGTGTAATCAAGCAGAAGAGTTCTCTAGTGTTCCCTTCCTGACTTCCTGTGTGGTATAACTGAGGAGACAGAATTGAAGGAACAATATCATATAAACAAACCAAACTTGAAGGTCTCTACAGCTTACAAAATCATTAAATTACTCCACTTAATCATGGCACAAAGGCATGACAGACAAATATGAAGGAAAAAGCAAATGGAGGAATAATTGCTGTTTGACTGCAAGTGTGTGAACAAGGTTTTGATATATAATGCAAATATTTTTCAAATATAGAGAATTTTTGTTCAATCTTTCATGTAGATGTTTGCTTAAAATCTGCAATGGATTCATAGAATTATATCCCACAGAAACAGCTGTTTTGACCACTTATCCATGCTGACCTGAGATGGTCCCATTTGCAAGTGTTTGGTCCATATTCCTTCAAACTTTTCCTATCCATGTATCTGTGGGAAAGTCTCTTAAATGTTATAATTAAAACATAGAAGATAGGAGCAGGAGTAGGTCATTCGACCCTTCAAGCCTGCTCCGCCATTCAACGAGATCATGGCTGATCTTAAAGTTCAGTACCCCGTCCCCGCCTTCTCTCTGTAACCTTTAATACCCTTATACTGAAGAAATATATCTAATTCCCTCTTAAATATATTTAATGAACCTGCCTCTACTGCCCTATGTGGCAATGAATTCCACAAATTCACCACCCTCTGGGTAAAGAAATTCCTCCTCATCTCGGTCCTAAATGGTTTGCCTATTATCCTCAAACCATGGCCCCGGGTTCTGGATTTTCCCATCATTGGAAACATCCCATCTGCATCCATTCTGTCTTGAATGCTTTGACAGCTTGTTCCATATAGCCACAACTTTCTGTATATAAAAAAAAGTTGTCCCTCAGGTAGGTTCCTTTTATATTTTTCTCCTCATTTTAATCCCGTGCCCTCTAGTTTTAAAGAGTTCTTCCCCTGGAAAAGCTTTAACTTTATCCATCTTCCTCATTATTTTCTAAAGGTCAACCCTCAGGCTCCTATGATCCAGTGAAAGTAGTCACAGTCTATCAATTTTCTCCTTAGAATTCAAGCCAGTGAATTTCATGAATTTTTTTGGCACCCTTTACAGTTTAATTACATCCTTCCTATAAGTGGATAACTAGTAAGGCACACAATATTCTAATGTGTGGTTTCATCAACAACTTGAGTATGAGAGTTTAGATGACCCAACACCTGACCAATGAAGGCAGGCATCCAAACATCATCTTCACTACCCTGTCTATCTGTTGCCATTTTCAGGGATCGAAAAGCATGGAACTCTTCATATCTTGCTGTTCTACTTCAACTTTAACTTGACCAAATTGCAACAATTCATACTTCACTTAAATTAAATTCCATCTGCCATCCCTTAGCCAATTTCCCCTGTGGATCCAGATCCTATTATGATCGTAAGTAACCATCCTCTACCCAAAATTCCAATTTTGGTTTCATCTGCTAACTTACCAACCACATTAACAACATAGTCATCCAAATCGATAATGTAGAGGACAAACAACATTAGGCAAATGTCTGATCCCTGTGACATACTTTTGCTCACAAGCCTCCAACCTAAAAAGCAATCCTCTTCTACCAGCTTCTCACCAATCCAATTCTGGATCTCATGTTCCGGACCATACCACCACACGGGGCATTGTCAAGGGTCTTGCTAAAGCCCATTTTGACAACATCCTGCCTCCACTCTGCCACAATACTCTTCAAAAATCTCTTATCAAATTTGTGAGACATTATTTCCCACTCACAAAGCTTTGCTTATGTGAATGCTGGTAGGTCCTGACCTTCAGGATCTCCTCCAGTAATCTTTGCACCATTATGTTAGGCTCACTGGTCTGTAATGACTTAGCATGTCCTTGTAGCTCTTCTTAAATTTATGTACATTGGACTCCACCCACTTTTCAAGTGCCTCACCTATGACTTTCAATGTCTTTCAATGACTTGAAATGACTTTCAATCCTCTGCCAGGATCCCAGGAGTTTCTTCCTTATCTTCCCATGGTATTCATTTATAATCTCACCCATCTCCTGTGGATCCACACATAAACAACTATGCTAATCTTTCAAGGGACATGCTCACCACCTAATTACTCTTTTGCTCTTAATATAGTTGTCTGCCAGTGATATCTCGTCTTCTTTTTATCCTCCTGGTGTCACTCCTATTGCCTCAAGGGATTCATGATCCCAGTGGTCTATAGCTCACATGTGCTTTCTTTTCTTTGACCAGGGCCTCAATGTCCCTCATCAACTGGGTTCAGATCAGAATCATTGACTAATTCTACTCATGGATGCTGACTGACCTGCTCAGTTCCTCTTTGCCCGTTCAAGATTCCAGTATCTGCAGTTTTTGTGTTTCTCTAAGGTTCCCTAAAGCCTTGTTCCTCCCTTTACCAGCAACATGCTCCCTTGAGCTCATGCTCTTCTTTTTAAAAGCCTCCTACTTTTTCACATCCTTCACTTATTTACAGTGTCTCCCAATGAACCTCTGCCAAATCCTGAATAATGCTCTCAAGAATGGCTTTGCCCTAATTTGAGATTTTATCTTGTGGACCTGTTCTATCTTTTCCCAGATCCAATTTAAAACTAATAGGATTATTGTCACTTGTTCCAAATTGCTTTTGTTCCAACATTTGAGTCATTTGCCCTGCCTCATTCCCTAATAGGAGGTCAAATATCACACCATCTCTAGTTGGACCCTCTGTATATTGTTTAACAAAACTTATCTGTGGACACTTCAGAAATTGTGTGATCTCCCTATATATTTGCTCCTGAAATTCCCATTAATGATTTGGAGAGGTCTATCATTTGGAGAGGTCTATCATTTGGAGAGGTCTATCATTTGGAGAGGTCTATCATTTGGAGAGGTCTATCATTTGGAGAGGTCTATCATTTGGAGAGGTCTATCATTTGGAGAGGTCTATCATTTGGAGAGGTCTATCATTTGGAGAGGTCTATCATTTGGAGAGGTCTATCATTTGGAGAGGTCTATCATTTGGAGAGGTCTATCATTTGGAGAGGTCTATCATTTGGAGAGGTCTATCATTTGGAGAGGTCTATCATTTGGAGAGGTCTATCATTTGGAGAGGTCTATCATTTGGAGAGGTCTATCATTTGGAGAGGTCTATCATTTGGAGAGGTCTATCATTTGGAGAGGTCTATCATTTGGAGAGGTCTATCATTTGGAGAGGTCTATCATTTGGAGAGGTCTATCATTTGGAGAGGTCTATCATTTGGAGAGGTCTATCATGGAATCCTATCAAATTTATCATCCCCTTATCCACTCAAAAAAGGTAGAGGCAAGTTTTAATGAGTGCCATTTGAAATGCTTCAATAATCAATTCAGCAACATAAGAGATTATTTGCTTTATAAGATATTTGTTAAATGCCCCAAAAATAAACTAATTGATTGTATTAACACTGCTGAGAAAATGACAATGGAATTATGAAGTTTAATAAACTAAATCAGTGAGAATGCCTTAGAGTATTTTAAATTTAGACATTAACCCATGCTGCCCAAATACACGAAATACACCAATTAACATCTAAACCGCGTACATTTTTTTTGGGAAGATGGGAGGAAACCCACACAGACTCAGGGAGAATGTACAAACTCCTTACAGATAGTGGTGGATTCAAATTCAGTCACTGGCACTGAAATAGATTTGAACTAACCTCAATGGTAACTAGACAGCCGAAGTGGACACGTTTTTGGTGAATTTTATGAAATAAGAGATGGCAAGTCTTGTAATCATGCATGTGGACTGTTTGAATAAAAAATCATCCTCTCTTTTGTCTGTTAACCACACTGTGTAGCAATAAATCAGTTTGTGAACTTCAGTGAGCCAGATTTTAAAAGAGGTGCTCTGTATGCAATACTGAGATTCAGATTTCAGGTTTACTGTCAGATTGCATACATGACATCACATACAACCCTGAGATTTCTTTTTCCTGCAAGCGTGGCAGAATTACCACTAAATGGTAGTGCAAAACATAAACTGTACACAGTGTAAAAAAAAACCTGTAAACGGATAACAAATGAAAACAAAAATGGCTGTGCAATATAGAAAGAACAAAAAGAAAAATCAATAAAGTGCCCATAATAGTCCTTAAATGAGTCTCTGATTAAGTTTGTTGTTGAAGAGTCTGATGGTGGAGGGGGACCAGCTCTTCCTAAACCTGGTGGTGCGAGTCTTGTGGCACCTATACCTCTTTCCAGATGGCAGCAGCGAGTACAGTGTGTGCTGGGTGGTGACGGTCTTTGATGATTACTGCTGCTCTCTAATGGCAGTGTTCCCTGTAGATTTACTCAATAGTGGGAAGAGTTTTGCCTGTGATATCTTTGGTGGAGTCCACTACCTTTTGGATGGCTTTGCACTCAGGGGTATTGGTGTTTCCATGCCAGTCCATTATGTAGCCGGTCAGCACATTTTCCACCACACATCTGGAAAAATTTGGCAGTGTCTCTGATGTCATACCTAACCTCCTGAGGAATGAGAAGAGCTGACATGTGAGCAGTCAGTACATTCGATACTAAGATGCATATAACATGACACAATTCTATTCTCTATCTTTCCTTTGGAGTTTATACACAAAATGTAAGGAGTAATACTTGTGAAAGGCAAGGAGCACCTGTGGAATAAGCAATGACAAATTATGTTTTATAAAATAGAATATTGGGTCTTGCCGGTAAAAGAATGTTAATAGACAATGTTGCAGATTTCTGAAATGTGCTGCTTAATCTATGCCTATTCTTATGTTTTGTGTGTACAATGAACAGCACTGACAGCAAATGATTGACAACAAGTGAAAGCAGCTGCACTCCTACAGGAACAATACAGACTTATCCTCTGGTGGCATTGCCTTTAGATTCGGAACAGGGCAATCTCTTTGCATACATTTCATGAAAGAGCCAATCCAATACACCAACTGTTAAATAGGAAAGCTTCTTCACCCATTTGCCAATAATTGAGAAATTTCAATCCTTTGTATTTTTTTTAAATTTAGACATAAGTAACAGGCCTTTCTGTCCCACGAGTCGATGCTGCCCAAATTCCCCAATTAACCTACAATTCCTATAGGTTTTGAAGGGTAGAAGGAAAACCATGCAAACGAGGAGAACACAAACTCCTTACAGACAGTGGATCAATGTGCATTTCTTCTCACTCATCCTTCCTCATCTCTTATTTTGTTTGAGGAAAGTTTCATGTGAAACTTCAGAGGTACCAAAGAACTGCTAAATTGTTATCAGTTATTCACCTTTAAATCTGAGTGGCAACATTCTACCAACTCCCTTTCATTTCATTCCATGCACAAAACTGAATCAGTGCAGTAAACGTTCTTAAATGCTATTCATGAATTCTCCTAGCAACAGGGCAACATAGTTTATCATTCTGGGACGTGATTTAAAACTCATGGAGCATTGCTTGTGGATTTTATGTAACAAGAAAAAAAAGGTTTTACATGTAGTAAAAACGCAATGCTAGAGAAACTCAGTAGGTCACACAGCATACTTTATATAGCAAAGATAAAGAAACATAACCAATGTTTCAGGCCTGAGCCCTTTATCAAGGAATGAGCGGAATGCAGGCAGGCCGGGGTTGAGGGGCAGGGAGTGGAGCCCAGGCAGGAGATCATAGGGAGGGAAGGCACAAGAGAAAACAGGAGGAAGGAGAAGAGCTCTGTCAATAAAGAGGGAAGGAGGTGGAGATCTGGAGGAAAGGAGACAGAGGGAAATGGGAGAATGGTCTAGCAGAAACCAGAGAAGTCGACGTCAATGTCATCTGGTTGGAGAATGCCCAGACAGAATATTAGGTGTTGCTCCTCCAATTTACAGGTAGCTCTGGTTTGGCAGTCCATGAAGTATGGACAGACATGTTGGCATGAGAGTGGGGTGCAAAATTGA
Organism: Narcine bancroftii; assembly: GCF_036971445.1. Taxonomy (NCBI): domain Eukaryota; kingdom Metazoa; phylum Chordata; class Chondrichthyes; order Torpediniformes; family Narcinidae; genus Narcine; species Narcine bancroftii. Next base: position 30,110,009 of record NC_091477.1, on the reverse strand, counting down.
AATGGTTGGCCATTGGGAGATCCCTGTCATTGATGTGGATAGAGCAAAGGAGCTCAGTGAAGTGATATCCCAGTCTCTCCAATGTAGAGAAGGCCACAATGGAAGCACTGGATACAATAGATGTCTCCCACAGATTCACTTGGAAAGAATGTTTGGGGCCCCAGATGGCGATGAGGTGTTGGCGGAAGTGTGACATTTTCTGTGGGTAGGTGCCAAAGGGGCAATTAGTGGGAAAGGATCAATGGGCAAGAGAGTCATGGAGGGAATGATGCTTATGGAAGGTGGAGAGTGGAAGAGAGAGGAAGATGTCCCTGGTTGCAAGACCATGTTTTATAGAAATTGCAGAGGATAATATAATAGATACAGAGGATGGTGGGATGGTAGGTGACGACAAGAGGAATCCTGTTCTTGTTGTGTCTAAGTGCAGAGGGGGCCAGGTCAGATGACCTGGAAATTTAGGAAATGCAGATAGGGGCTGGCTTGGTGGTCGAGATGAAGCCGCATTTTTTTTTTGGAAGAATGAGGACATCTTGGATGATCTTGAATGGGAGCCCTCATCTTAGAAGCAGATACAATGGAGATGGGGAAATTGAATGAAAGAAAGATCTCCCAGTGGCCAACCATTTCAGTTTTGCACCCCACTCTCATGACAACATGTCTGTTCATACATCATGGAATGCCAAACCAGAGCTACCTGTAAATTGGAGGAGCAACACCTAATATTCAGTCTGGGCACTCTTCAAGCAGATGATATTGACGTTGACTTCTTTGGTTTCTGTGTGTGAACAAGTGTAGTTGAGGAAGTCATGGGAGTTGGCAGGATTGTAAAAACATCTGTAGAAAGTTTCTCTCCTGCGAAGGAGACAGAAAGATCAAGGAAGGATAGAATGTTGCCAGAAATGGACCAAGTGAAGTTGAGGTCAGGTGAAAGTTAGCATAAAAATGGATACGTTCATTATGGGTGCATGAATCATCATCAGTGTAGTTGTCCGTGTAGCAGAGGAAGAGTTGAGGAGCCTTGCCTGTCTAGGCTTGTGGCATGGATTGCTCCACAAAGCTGACAAAAAGGCAGGCATAGCTGGGACCCTTGTGGGTACACATGGCTACCCCTTTAACTTGGAGAAAATGGGATGAGTCAAAGGAGAAGTTATTGAGGGTGAAAACAAATTATGACAGATGGAGGAGGGTGATGGTGGAGGGAGACTGGCTTGGTCTGTTGTTAATAAAAAACAAAGGGCTTTGAGACCTTCTATATGGGGGATGGAGATGTAGAGAGTTGACGTCCATAGTAAAAATGACATGGTCAAGTTCAGAAAATTTGAAGCTCTTTATGTTCTCAGATATAATTTTGCAAAAAAATATTTGAACCAGTTTTAAATTATTTCAAAATGATTTTGTGCTTGATTTAACCAGTCTGAAGTATGAATTGCTTAAGATGTTTTAAATAATGCACTGCTCATTGATAGTTCAAAAATGACTGCAATTAATACTGCAGCACTAGTTATGGTCCCAGTACTCCTGATGAAACACTAATACTGATGCTAATCCATGGGATGAATGTTGAACTCAAGGGAATAGGAAGAAACAACTATGCTCTTGACTAAAGGAAGCTGTTCACGAGCTTCACAGCTTTTTAAGGGATTGGGATAGACATCTGAAGAGCCTTGCAGCATGTAGAGATAGAGAAAATAAAATGTGGATCCCAGTAATACCCAGAGACAACATTTAATGCTTCTCTTGCAGTCAAGCAAACAATTTAATGATCCTTTTTCCAACAAATCCAGTGTTCAGCAGAGCACAGAGAAAGCAGCTGCTGACCGACTCCATTAATGAATCAGAACAATAATGAAATCTCTCTGAATCAAACAAGACTAAAGGGCCTATCTCATTGGCCTGGAGACTAGGTGGTGACTCGAGTCTCCGCTGGTTGTGGAGATGCCTCCGCGGTCTCCCGGAGACTCTGGTAGTCTCCGGGGAGTCGCGGGAAATTCAAACATGCTCAATTTTTTTTGGAGACTTTTTCCAGTCTCCAGCAGGTCTCCAAGACATCTCCATCAGTGGCGGCGATGTCTCCGAGACCTGCTGGAGACCAAGGAAACGTTGTGATGACATTGTGGAGACGTCGCCGCAACTGCTGGAGGCATCACCGCGACTTCCGGGCAAATTGGTTGTCACCTTGTCTGCAGACGTCACCTTGGTGAGAGCGCAAGCCATTTTTTGGTGTCCTGAGTCGCCCAAGTTGCCGCGACTGATCAGTCGTGGCGATATCTCCGCCAATGAGATACCAGTGTAAGACTGTCAAAAGCATCATCCATGCACAGAAGTACTGGTGGTCAAAGAGTACTGGAAACTAAGGGCTATTTTCCAACAACACCACAAAGACAAATAATGGACTGAGCTGATTGTTGTTTTGTCACAAACAAACACACAAAGGCAGAAGAGTGCAAGGAAAGAAAATGCGCTGGCTTTCTTGAAGGATGATTTCTTTCCTGCTAATAACAAACTCTTCATTCTGAATATTGAAGAGGGGTTGCTTCTCTCAGATGATGGCCTCTCTATCTGGATGATCAGTTTTTTGTCACGTCACTTATAATCCAGTCTCTGTTTGAAATGCTCACTTCACACTCTGTACCATCAGATATATCTCAGGTTTTGAAATATGGACATGCTTTCTGATTTTTATCCAATGACAGATGGCCTTGAACATGATTTTAAAAAATTAATAATCAAAAGGATTGAGATTAGGATATCTTCCTCCAGGAATTCTTTAGAAGTGTAAAAGTAAGTGAAATTATGAGAAATGGCCACCAAAATATGCTCACAATGAAGGCATGGCAACTGCAGATATGGTGAAATCTGGAGCACAAAACAATGCTGGAGGAACTGCATGGATCAGGCAGCATCCTGCTCAGGACCCTGCCATCAAACGGAGACTGTAGAGCAGGGGTGTCAAACTCAAATTCACAGAGGGCCAAAATTTAAAAACTTGGACTAAGTCGTGCGCCAAACTAAATATTTATTAAAAATTTTCAACAACATCTGCATGTTTTCTCTTCTTTCAACATATGTAATGTTAAACTTTTTCTTATTAAAATAAATGTTTAATAATAGTTTTGGTTAAACTCTTTCCAGAAGAAGCATTAACAAATGAGAAATAAAATATTCAATAAATAATATTTCTCTATAGCCTTTAAGCTCCTTTTAAATGTTTTTTTTTCACAAGCCAACAAGTCAAAAAAATAACAACTTGCTTCAATGACTAACAGGTTTGTCTTTTAAAATGATGAACATATAGTCTGCCTCCCACCTGTCTTGAAAGGTCCTGTTTTCTGTCTTTCGTTTGGCCATTTTTCATAAGAGGTTTATTACATGTGAGTTAGGCGACAGGTCGCAGACGCTAATGAAAGTAAACAGAGGAGGTGGGAGCGATTAGCGAGCTGACGCCAATGCATTTGCAAAGCATTCTGGGATTTGTAGTATTAGCTGTGCATGCGCTATACTGGCGCGGCGGCCAGCGGGCCAGCTCTAATACATATTTGATATGATCTTGCGGGCCAAATATAATTATATCACGGGCCAAATTTGGCCCGCAGGCCTGAGTTTGACATGTGTGCTGTAGATGGCGAAGCCAAATGCAAACTTCAAGAACAACATCAGGAACAAGTCATGAAAATCGGTGTTTGTGGCAGCATCATAGTGTAAATGTACATATTATAACCATCTCACAACATTATATATGATAAAGTAATAATAACAATAATAGTGGATGAATACAACAAAGATAAAGATATTTAACCAATTTTTCAGGCTTGAACCATTCATTAGGTATGGACAAAATGCGGGCAGGTACCCAAACAAAATGATGGTGAAGTAGTGACAGGGGGCGGAGTATGGTGCCACAGGAAGGAGGTAACAGGTGATAAGGGAGGGAGGGCACACTAGCAAACAAGAGGAGGGGGATGGCTCTGGGAATGAAGAGGGAAGGGAGTGGAGAACTGGAGGAAGGAGGACAGAGCGATGGAGGAGAGAGAGAGAAAAAAAACAGGAGTCGGCTAGCAGAAGTTAGAGAAGGTTGATGTTGATGCCATCCGGCTGGAGATAGCAGCAGTCTATACTGTACAGGTACCTCAGGTCCTTGCAGGGGTTAAATTGGGAGGCCTGGAACTGGAAACCATGAGGCTCAAGATGAGAGGAAGGCAACATAACTTTGGAAGTGAGTTTGTGTGAGAACATAGTCGAGGAGCTTGAGAACACAGGGATGACAGATGGGGAGCAATGAGAGAGAGCATCCCAAGAAACTCCCTTCAGAGAATAAAGGAGAACTGCATGGTAGGCAGGAAGCGAATCTGGGTGAAAACATGGTCATGGCATCCTCCCCTCCCTCCCCACCTTTTAGTTTGGGCACCTGCCCACATTTTGTCCATACCTTGAAAGGCTCAAACCCAAAATGGTGGTTAAGTATCTTTATCTTTGCCATATAAAGTGCACTGTTTGACCTACTGAGTTTCTCCAGCATGGTGTCTTTACTTCACCCATGGTGTCTGCAGACTTTCCAGTTTCACTTCAAGAACAACACCTTATTTTTGACCTACCTCACTTTCCCTTTTTTCCTTTATGATGGCCATACTCAGGGGTGAAGTGCAGCTGAAGTGCCGCTCTGGCACCTCCTTGTTGCCGTTTTTGGTGAGCTCAAGCATCTAGAAAATTGACACTGTACCTCCGGCTATCCTCTCTATATATTTTCTGTCCTGATGCACAGGGTCTTGACCCAAAATATTGACTACTCCTTTCCTTCCACAGTTGCTCCCTGGCCTTTTGAATTTCTCCAGCTGCTTGTTTTGTTCTTGCAACTGAAATATGTTCATGAGCTTTTTTTTTTCCCAGTCATCGCAGTGAATCCGATGTCTGTTGCAAATTATATGAAAGAAATTGAATTCAGAAACAAGCCGATTGTATTTTAGTGTATGTCAGTTGACTGAGATTCTTTTTGCACTATAAATTCAGTCTGCTGGTTGGATCATTTCTTTCTCCAGGCAACAAACTTGCTACACTTGGATATCCCAAGCGATCTTCCAACCACAAATCAAACAGACTTTAACAGGTTAGCTGGGGAGCTCATCAAGACAAGGTCTATTCCTCCCCAGTCCTTTGTTGGAAGCCATCAAGACTAATCAGGAAAAAAATCATGCATCATTCAAGTTGCTGAGGAAGGTGATTTGGAGTGAGACTGATGGTAATATAATAGTAGGAAGGAAATCTGAATTCAACCTCAGACTTTCCATGAGAAATGCAAAAGAAGGATTTTCATATTTCAAAAGATTTTCTGGTACTTTGAATTTGCAATCAATTTTGGATATTGAGAAGAATAAAGAGCAGATTCACTATAAAGGTTTAAAAGGATTAAATAATGGATTATGTGAATCTAATTTCCTTCCCTTTAGTTCAGGATGTTGAGGGTGAGATTCAAGTACGTAATTTGTGTGGAATTTGAGATACTGATACCATTTTAAAAATTTAACTAAGTGAATGATTGGTCTCTGCACGTTGCAACAATGTTGTTTGCTGTGACAATGTTTAGTATAGAAGCTTCTGGACTTTCATTTGCATCTATGGTGTAAATACATAGCATTGGCTCTGGATGCTAAGGTCTTTATGAATGAAGTATTTAGTCTAATTTACCAGGAATATCCTAAAGAAGGATTGAGAAAGTTATTGAGACAAAATCAAGATAAAAGCTTGCTCCAATCCAAAATAGAATTGAGATTGAAAATCATATTTGTTTGATTAGAGTAATTCTGTGCACATTTCTGAATGAAATGGGTTTAAACCCCATGCTGTTTGTATGTTCTCTGCCTGTCTGTGTGGGTTTTCGCTGGGGGCTCCAGTTTCCTCCCACCCTTCTCACCGGGGTGAAAGTAAATGGGCCGAATTGGCCAGTTACAGTGCTGTACGTTTAAATTTAAAATTTAAAGAAAATTACATGAACAGAACAACAATACTTAAAAACCACATGCAGTGAGATTTTCAACGTCATTGATCTGAGGTCTTACTTTTTCATAAAACAGATTTCTCTTTCCTAGTTCCCTTATTATTTTGCAATTTGAAGAGCTGCATTTTACTTCCTCGCTCACTGACATCTGAGATGTGTTGCTGTGACTGCTTTGTCCTTGAAGATCAGGGTCACATTCACTCTCACCTTACCAGAACTCATTATTCCAAGATGCTGCTGTTGACATATGTCACAGCTTGCTACTTGGTATTGGATTAAAATGTTTGCCAGATTCAAGCAGAGAAAAGTGACTACTTTTCCCATCAGGCTACAGACACAGATAAAGCAAGTGCAGACATTTGTATACGTTATAGATTTTCTCAAATTGTCACACAAGATAAAGGAAGGAACATAGGTAGGCCATTTGGCCCATCAAGTCTGCTCTGCAAATCTACCCTGAGCTAAATTGTTCTCATATCTAGTTCCAAACTCCAGCCTTTTCCCCATATCCCTTCATACCCTGACTAATTAGATACCTATTATTCTTCTCCTCAACTCCCCAAATGAGCACGTCTCCACCACTGTATTTGGCAATGGATTCCACAAATCCACGAACCAGTGGCTAAAGAAACTTCTCCTTATCTCTGTTTTAATGGATACCTTCTAATTCTAAGACTGTGCCCTTTTGTCCTGGATTCACCCACCAAAGGAAACATCTTATTCACATCAACTCGGTCCATTCCTTTCAGCATTCAAAATGTTTCTATGAGATCCCCTCTCATTCTATACTCCAATGAATACAATCCAAGACCTGCTAATGTTCCTCATATGTTAGCCTTTGCATTCCAGGAATCATCCTGGTAAATCTTCTCTTCCAACATCACCAAATTCCTTCTAAGGGGCCCAAACCTGCATGCTGTACTCCAAATGAGGTCTCACAAATGCCCGCTAGAGTCTCAGCCAACACCTGTTTATTCTTGTACACCATTCCTCTTGAACTGAATGCCAACATAGCATTCACTTATTTTTGCCAATCCAACTAGGTGGTTAACCTTTAGATTATCCTTCATGAGGACCCCCAAGTCCCTTTGTATTTCTGAATTTTGGAGTTTCTCCCCACCCAAATAATAATTTACCTATTTATTTCCTCTTCCGAGGTGTACAACCATAAATTTCTCAGCATTGTATCTCATCTGCCATTTTTTTTTGCCCACTCTCCTAAGCTGTCCAAGTCTCTGCAACCTTTCAGTTCCTTCAACACTTCCTATTTCACCACCTATCTTGGTGTCATTTGCAAACCTAGCCACAAAATCATTCAAGCCATAATCTAAATCATTAATATACATTGTAAAAAGAAGTAGCCCCAACACCGACCCTTGTGAAGTATCACTAATAACCAGCAACCAACCAGAACAGGATCCCTTTATTCCCACCTTTTGCTTCCTGCCTATCAACCAATGCTCCACCTAATCCAATATCTTTCCTGTAATTCCATGGTCCATCATCTTATTAAGCAGCCTCTTATGAGGTACGTTATCAAATACACACTCCCTTGTCCATCTTACTTGAGATTACCTCAAAAAATTGCAATAGGTTGGTCAGGCAGGATCTTCCCTTCTTGAAACAATACTGACTTGGACCTATTACGTCATGCACCTGAAGGTATTTTATATTCTCGTCCTTGAGGATCGACTCCAATAACTTTCCAACTACTGACGCCAGACTAATAAGCCTATAATTTCCTTTTTTCTATCTCCTTTCTTAAAGAGCAGAACTACATTTGCAACCTTCCAATCCTCCAGAACTATGCAAGAATCTATTGATTTCTGGAAACTCACCTCCAATCCCTCCACAATCTGCAAAGGAACCTTCTTCAGAACCGTTAGATGGTATTCATTTATCTATCTTTAGTCCATTCAGCTTACTAAGCACCATATCTCTAGTAATCCTGACTGTACTTTATTCTATTCCCTGAGACCTCTATCAGGTACGTTGCTCTTGTCTTCTTAATTGAAGAATGGCACAAAATACTCATTTAGTTTCTCTGTCATCTCTTTGATACCCATTATAATTTCTCTAGCATCATTTTCAATCAGTCCTATATCTACCCATGTCTCTCTTATACTCTTCATATACTTTTTAATAAACCATCTTTTTTATGTTATTTGCCAACTTTCTTTCATAATTCACCTTTTCTTCCTAATTTTTTGTCTCTTTTTGTAAGTTTTTTTAAAAACGTTTTCCAATCCTATGTTTTTCCACTAATTTTTGCTTCCTTGAATGCCTTCCTTTTGCTGCCTTTTGCTTTTATTTTAGCCTTAACCTCTCTTGTGAGCCACATTTGCACCATTTTTCCCCATTCCCATGATTTTCTTTTTTCTTGCACTTCCTTTATTTCTTGAAAAAATATCCAATTCTGCTCTGCTGTCCATCCATCTAGCTTACTTTTCCAGTCAACGGGCCAGTTCATCTCTCATAACAATGTAATTTACTAAAATATTGGCACAACTGACATCAGCTTTTCCTTTTCAAATGTGAAACTGAACTCAATCGTATTATGATTACTACTTCCTAAGGATTCCATTTCCTTTAATTCCCTAATTACATCAGGCTCATTACACAGCAGCCAATCCAAAACTGTCAATCCCAAGTGGGCTCACCAACAAGCTGTTCCAAAAAGCCATCCTGTAGGCATTCTACAAACTCTCTCTCCTGAGATCCAGTACCTTCCTGACTTTCCCAATCCCCTTTCATGTTAAAATCCCCTATAATTATTTTGACATTTTCCTTCTGACACACTTTTTCTATTTCTAGCTGCAACCCATAGTCCACATCCCAGCAGCTTTTGGGAGCCTGAATATAACTGCTAATAGGGTCCTTTTACCCTTGCCATTTCTTAACTCAACCCACAAGGATTCTACCACTTCTGACCCTATGTCCCTTCTTTCTGGTCATTTAATATCATTGCTTACCATCAGGGGACACACCACCCCCTCTACCTACTTATCCTTACTAATACACTGTGTACCTTTGATTAATCAACTCTCAATCACATCCATCATTAAGCCATGTCTCGGCGATGGCCATAATGTCATGTCCTTCAATCTGTAGCTGTACAACAAGGTCATCTATTTTATTCCTAATGTTCTGCGCATTTAAGTACAGTTCTCTTAGACCAGTAACTTTCTGATTTTGCTGCATTTCTATTAACTGCAAAGTCTCTTTTCTCCTGCCTGTTCTTTTTGTCATCTTTGCTGCACATTATTTTTGACTTTTTAATTCTAATTTCCTCTTTCTCGACCCCAACACCCTGGCTCCCTTCTACCCTGATCTCTGCTCTCACATTCTGATTCCCACACCCGCCAAACTATTTTAAACGCTCTCGAACAGCTCTAGCAAACCTGCCTGCCAGGATATTTGTGCCCCTCCAGTTCAGGTGTAGCCTGTCCTTTTTGTAAAGGTCAGACCTTCCCCAGAAGAGATCCTAATGATCCAGAAATCTGAACCCCTGCCCCTTGCACCAACTCTTCAGCCACATATTCATCTGCCATATGTTCCTACCCTCTCTGGTGCGTGGCACAAGCAGCAATCCTGAGATTACCATCCTTGAGGTCCTTTTTTTTTAAAAAAGCTTTCCTAACACTCTGTATTCTCTCTTCAGGACCTCATTTCTACTCCTAGCTATGTCATTGGTCCCCATATGGGCCATGACATCTAGCTGCTCCCCCTCCAGAATTTGTCTCCTTTTAGAGAACTCCCTATGCCACGATTACAACCTCTGGAGGGTTTCCATAGTTGTCACCCATCACCGCGCCGCCACCCCATCCTCAACCTTCCTCAGAGAAAGAAAGTGCCTGGACTTTCATTAACCTCTGCAAGCCATCAGGACACTATATTACAACAACACAGAAAGAACTGCCTGCACCGTTGTAATATGCCTTTTGTTTTGCACTGGGATAACTGTGAATATTTATTATCTATCCTTTGTATTTCTTTTTAATTTAATGTATACTAGTGTCATGTGGTATTTATCTTTAACAAAGAACCCGTTTCCCTGCAACAAGAATGTTGATGCACATTTCACATCATATTTGATAACAAACTCAATTATTGCAGCAGCCATTTATTCCATAGAAGCACTCTAACATGCCAATTGCTAGAAGATTGCTGCTTGCAATGTAATGTGCTCTTTTCAGAGTTGACTTCTGAGATAAGCCCTATTTTGCTAAATGCAGATCATTGTCAGAATTTGCAATAACTTATCAGAGAACACTGTGGTAAATCCTACTATGTCAATTCCACTGTTGTATTAACACATTGTTCTGTAAACCTTGCACTTGAAGAACTCAACATTTTTTTTCCAATTTCAGGTGATGAATAACTATTTTTATTATGCAAGGTAGTTATTAAAGATCCATTGCATTATTTAGCTTGGTGGGAGAATCAAGAACAAGATACATTATGTCAAAATTAGATATCCAACAGAAAGCACCTTCCTCACGTTAATTCATAATTGTCTGGAGAATTTCAATTTTAATCATGTGTAGATAAGAGGAACTTTAAAGAAACAAAGCTGCATGAAGTAGTGTAGTTTTGAAATAGGAAAAAAAATTGACTTCCAATTAAAGTGATCCATAGATTGGCCACAAGGATTGAGTGACCTGCTCCTGTTCCCACTCCTTGCTTAGGTAGGCATTGATTTGTCTTTTGAAAAGGAAGACAATTTCAGTGAGGTAATTGGAAATGATGGCCTGTCAGAGACATTGCTAGCAGGTTGACAACTAGTGAAGGGTTCTGCAATTTGTCAGCCAGTTTTGCAAAGGTTTTTTTGAAAGTTCAACTGTGCACCCCGAAAGCCATTTTAGGATTTTGGTTTTAATCTATGACTGAGCAGAAATCCTGAAGTTGATGCTATAATTTCAGTAATTAATGAAATTGTCATTAGTTTTGCTGTCTCATCTCAGCAACAAAATGTGGAATGTAAGTGCTCCATGTAAAATGTCTTTGACTAATGGTTTGAAATGTACCTTTCAAATGCAAATTCTGTGTTCAAGTGGGTACATTTCTTCTCTCCAAGACCAAATTCCACTCAAACCTGTCAAATAACACCAGAATGAAAATCATACACATTTTCAGGTATGCAATCAAAATATTTGATTATTATTTTGAGGCAGACCTTGCTAACAAGCTGGAAGAAGTAGCATTTTTGTCCATAATTAGAAAAATGGAAAAGAAGCTGATCATTGGTCTTCAGAGCTGATCTTTTCACTTGTTGCTCCTGCTCCATCTTCCATTCTGTTCCCCACAGCAAAAAAAAGAATCTCAGGGTTGTATGTGATGTCATGTACATGCTCTGGCAATAAACCTCAGATGTGAAATCTAAAAATCTGAACTTGAAAGGTCGACTGACCTTTTCTGTCCATGGATACTGCCTGACCCATTGAGTCCATGCAGTTACTTTTTGGTCACTCAGAATTCGAGCATTTGCAGTTTTGCATTTATTTCTTGCATTATCTGCCCTGTTCACATTCAACTTAACAGGGTGCAGATCAAACAGGTAGAATTCCATGTTATCGGGAGCAAATATCACCCCATGTTTCACCCACCACTCCTATGTCTCCCAAATAGACGCCAGCTCAATTGTTCATTAAATCTATAAATAAAGTCAGTAAAAGATTGATGCATTTAAATACAAGGTCTCTTGCATGCTGGCTAACCTAAGTTCCGCTATACACCAGATTTTCATTAATGTACTGGAAACTACTGAGGGAGAAAGTAAGTGGCATCAAAAATGAACAGATTGATCACTGGGCTATAAGTGACTGGTGGCTGTTAAGTCGGGTTATTGAACATTAGTACTGTTGATAGGTCTTGATGCAGTCCAATAGTTGCCTCTTTTCTTCATCCCAAGTTATGAAGTTTGGGTGTAGGATAGCTGAACATGAAGTGGGAGTGTTTGAACTTCTCAATAAATTGGCTAGAATTTTATTGTGCATCTTGCAGGAGAACTTCTGATCTACCTTGGTTCAGTAACATAAAACATTGAACTTTTTTAGGATTTTTTAAAAAAATCAGCTGCCAGAGCCTTTGAAAAGGAAGCCTAGGCATAATGCTGAATGTTCCAGTCATTTGTACTCAAATTAAAGGAATGTACTTGCAAAGGACACCAGATTGCATACTGAAGAATCTCAGTTCCATGTTCAGACATTTCCCCAGAGGAATGCAAGGCTGCAGGATGCAAAGTGGCATATGGTGCCTGTCACACGCTTGCAATGTGAAGATGCTTGGACAGACTTGGCACATTTTCCTATCAGACTTGATCAAAGCCCCTGAAAATCATTAGGGCATTGCCTCTCTCACTGCTGCATCGGAGGTTCCCACCTGCTTCAAAAGGCCATCAATCATCCCTGTGCCCAAGAGGAGAGTGAACTGCCTCAACGATCATCTCTCAGTCACACTCACATCTACTGTGATGAAATGCTTTGGGAGGTTGGTCTTGACCAAAATTAACACACATTGAAATATATCCAATTTCAAAATCCTACTTCAATTCGCCTAACGCGACAACCACTCCACTATAGACACAATATCACTAATACTCCACTCAGCTCTCGATCACCTGGAAAACAGCAACTCGTACATACGGCTGCACTCTGATTTTTTTTAATTTATTTATTTTGTAAGGTGGTTTAAATAAATGTTTGCTCTGTGACGCTGCTGCAAACCAACAAATTTTGCAACGTATTTTATGACAATAAATTCAGATTCTTATCTTTTTTATCTTTAAAGAGGACAATTACTGTGAAAATATTGAGGAGCCCAGTTTCTACCAATTGATGAATAAGAATATGGACAAGGTTCAGTGGATGGGAACAAACTATAGTCATGAGGGATAGTGAGGCTGTTCCCCAATAACAAGTCCTGAAGGATGTGGACAAAGTATCAGCCTAACAACCATCACGTACTTGCCCATTTTCATTAATGCATCTCAACAACATATCATTGAGTCATATAGCAGAGAAATATGTCCTTTTGGTTCAGCCCACCAGGTCCAAAGGACCATCAAAGAAAGATCCATACTAATCCCACCCAGCAGCCTTTGGTTTATCGCTTTCCATGCTTTGTCTACTGAACTGCACGCGTAGCTACTTCTAAAATACTATTTTTTCCATCTAGGCCATCATTCTATCACTCCATTATTTATCCTGGACAAACTGAAATAAGATGCAACCAAAAATAAGTCAGGAGTGTGATAGTACGGATTCTATCACCAATGTGTATATGTATATATTCTGGTATAGGATGGTTGTGATTGACTGAGAGCGTAGCCATGCCTACTGGCAGGTCTTAAAGGTTTGCTCCTGGCCAGACCCAGATCATTCTGTACTGGTCAACCTACATGTGATACGCTCCAGTCTTCTAGTCAATAAAAGCCTTGGTTTGATTCTTTTGACGTGCACTACAATTTTATTAACTAGAAAGTTTCCAAGGGATGGAGCATGTGCTGCGACCGGAACGCCACCACATCGACCCGCAGTCGGCTACAGCTCCAAAAGACCTTAAGCACTGGGTGAGGTGTTTTGAAGCTTACCTACAACTCTGACCCTGCTGTGGTGGAGGACGAACATCAACTACTAGTATTGATGTCTTTGGTGTCCCCGAGAGTCCAGGAGAGCATCCAGGACACAGCCACTTATGCCGCAACCATGAAGGTGCTGAAAGGACTCTACGAGCGACCGGTAAACAGGGTCTACGCACTGTACAAACTAAGACCAGGAGGCAACTGCCCGGTAAGTCCAGTAGAGCTTATATCCAAGCACTAAGGGCACTGGGCAGAGCCTGTGTCTGCACAGACAGAACTGCTGCTGAGACCACTAACGATATAATTCGGGATGCTTACATGGCAGGGGTCCAATCGAGGTGTGGCAGCGCCTGCTAGAGCACAGGGGAGAAAATTTAGAGGACGTGATCCGGATCGCAGAGACAATGGAGGATGAGGTCTTAAGTATGGATGATTATTCTCAGGGCAGGACCCACTATATGAAGTGAGTAGTACGCCCTCCCTCAACCCTATTGCCCCACGGCCCACTGACAGCCTGTTGACCGGTTACCAACCAGTACTCGCCGCCGATATCGATGTTACCGATCCGGTACCCACCACCGCTACTGCCTGCCCGACTGACCACTCCACCACCGCCAACTGCAAGCAGCGACCCCCAGCACTTACTGTTGGCTGGCCGACACCCCCAGCAGGCTGCAGGCAGCAGCCCCAGCTTCTCGATGCTGACAACTCCAGCCCGACTGCTTCTGTGACATCACCATGAACACGTAATGCATTTCAGGCCCAAAGCAGCGTGACGTCATCACGTAAGACTCCACTGCTTCCAGCACAGGTCGATGCATCAGTGACCGTGGACCAAGACTGCCCCCATCCCATTACAAAAGCAATGGAACTGATTAAAGTGCATGGACACCATACCAATTGCTTATTTGACTCAGGGTCAACAGAGAGTTTTATCCATCCAGACCTGGCCCACCGTTACAGACTGGTTATTTTCCCCACTGACCAGAGGATTACATTGATGACCAGATCGCACACGACTGGGGTAAAGGGATATTGTGTGGTGACCCTGAAAGTCCAGGGCATCATATTTACCAATTTTAAACTATTAGTTCTCCCCCACCTGTGCGCTCCTGTATTGCTGGGACTGGATTTTCAGTGTCAGTTCCGAACTGTTTCCCTGCACTATGGGGAGGGGGCACCCCACGCCCCATTCTCTGTCTGGAGCCCATTCACTCCACCCCGGAGGCCTCCTGCCAGTGACAGCCCAAGCCACCCAACCTGGAGCCCCACTTGTAGCCTCTCAACCTCTGGGTCTCTCCTCCACCACTCTTCGCAAACCTTACCCCTGGCTGGAAACCAGTGGCCACCAAAAGCCGGCAATATAGTTAAGATAACAGGAAATTCATCAGAAGCGAGATGCACAGACTGCTGGACGAGGGCATTATCGAACCCTGGTGGGACTTGAGGTGGTTGTTAAAAAGGGGAGAAGCCGCAGATGGTGGTTGACTACACCAGACAGTCAACCGTTTCACACTTCTGGATGCGTACCCCGTCCCACGGATCATGGATGTGGTGAATCAGATCACCCAATAACGTGTGTTCTCAACCATTGACTTACGTTCAGCCTATCACTAGCTCCCGATCCGCCGAGAAGACCGACTTTTCACGGCCTTCAAAGCGAACAGACGGCTGTATCAATTCCTCAGGGTACCCTTTGGGGTCACGAATGGTGTCGCGGTTTTCCAGCGGTAGACCAGAATGGGCTGGACAATGTCACCATCTGCGGCCATGACACGAACCTTGAGATTTTTTTTTCAGACTGCGATTCGGCTGAACTTAACCTACAATTTCGACAAGTGTGTCTTCCGGACCACTCGGCTCGCAATTCTAGGTTGTGTTGTGGAGAACGGGGTGGTAATGCCAGACCCTAACCGAAAGCATCCCCTCGTGGACTTGCCACCCCCCCCACACCCCCACCCCCACCCAAAAGGCACTCAAGATGCTGCCTGGGTTTCTTTTTGTACTATGCCCAATGTGTTCCACACTATGCCAACACGGCACAACCACTAATCAAGACCACCTCCTTCCCCGTCAACCGAAGCCAGAGCGGCCTTCAATCGCATCAAATTGGACATCACCGCTGCAACACTGCATGCCATCGACAAGTCCATTCTGTTCCAAGTAGAGAGCGATGCATCCAATTTTGCACTGGCGGCCACTTTGAACCAGGCCGGCCGGCCAGTAGCCTTCTTCTCCAGGACCCTCCAGGGCCCTGAGAGCTGACACTTCTCTATCGAGAAGGAGGCTCAGGCCATAGTCGAAGCAGTACATTGTTGGAGACACTACCTCACTGGCAGGCGCTTTACACTGCTGACCGACCAACGCGCAGTCTCGTTCATGTTTAGCAATACCCAGCGAGGTAAGATCAAGAATGACAAGATTGCTAGTTGGAGAATCAAACTCTCCACATTCAACTATGACATATGTACCGGCCTGGTAAACTCAATGATCCGCCAGATGCGCTCTCAAGGAGGACTTGCACCAACATACAAATGGACAGGCTGCAGAGACTCCAGGAGGAGCTCTGTCATCCAGGAGTCACTAGGTTCATGCACTTTGTTAAGGCTCACAACCTACCCTACAGGGTCGAGGAGATTCGCTCCATGACCCGAGCCTGCCCGATGTGCGCTGAGTGCAAGCCCCACTTCTTCCATCCGGAGGACACTCACGTCATCAAAGTCACCCAACCCTTTGAACGACTAAGCGTGAACTTCAAGGGGCCCCTACTGGCAACCAACCTTAACATCTACATACTTATGGTGATCGACAAATATTCTCGCTTCCTGTTCACTGTGCCCTACTCGGACATGACTGCCTCCTCAGTCATAGAGGCCTTGCGCAACATCTTCGGGTACCCCAGTTACATCCACAGTGACCAGGGGTCCTCGTTTATGAGCACCGAGCTGCAGCAGTACCTTCTGGAGCATGGTACTGCTTCAAGGAGGACCACCAGCTATAACCCACGTGGTAATGGGCAGGTTGAAAGAGAGAACGCCACCGTCTGGAAAGCGGTTACACTTTCCCTCCGGTCCAAAGGCCTCACCCCTGCTTGCTGGCAGGACGTGCTCACTAGCATCTACACTCCATCCACTCCCTCCTATGCACCGTGACCAATGCCACTCCCCCTGAAAGGATGTTCTCTTTCCCAAGGAAATCCGAGCCGGTGTGGCTCATGATTCCCGGACCTGTCATCCTGTGACGCCACGACTGGTAGTCAAAGAATGACCCTTTGGTTGACCAAATGATGCTGCTCCATGCGAACCTACATTATGCATACATTGAGTACCTAGACGGGTGGGAGGACACAGTCTCGGTAAGGGACCTAGCCCAAGCCGGATCGGACCCAGCAGTGCTCCCAACCCAACCTCCTCCAAATCCTTCTCCCCGAGGTCACGTGCTCAAACAGAGGGATCAACACCACCCCACCAACTCAAGCCAACCTGTCCACAATGCCGTTGGGGAATTGAATGAAGCGGTGGCCTCACCCAACGAGCGCACCAGTGACAATTCCAGCGACCCCAATCCCAGCACCAGGGCGGTCACGCCGGATGATCAGGCACCCCGACCGTTACACCCCCTAACCTCCCACCAGTTCCTCCCCTTTTTTTTCTTTTAAACAGACCTCCATTCACCCCGGGGTCAGTTCTCAAAGAAGATAGTATGGATTCTTTCACCAATGTGTATATGTATATATTGTGGTATAGGATGGTTGTGATTGGCTGAGAGCATAGCCACACCTACTGGCAGATCTTAAAGGGTTCCTCCTAGCCAGACCCAGATCATTCTGGACTGGTCGACCTACATGTGATACGCTCCAGTCTTTTAGTTAATAAAAGCCTTGGTTTGGATCAACAAGCCTTTGATTTTTTTGACGTGCACTACAAGTGCCACTGTCATTTTTATCATACTTTACCAATCAAGGTCCCTTTATTGGAAAACATTTAATGGTCACTGCTCAGCTAAAAGCATTTCTTGGCATTTAATCAGATTTTTGGACTCTGCCATTAATTGATCCTTTAAACACAGTATAGAACAGGAACTGGCCCTTCGGTTCACTGACTGTCCTGACTATGATGTGAATTTAAATTGTACATCTGCCCCTATAAGATCTGTTTCCCTTCATTCCCTGCCTGCTTATAATATCTAAATGCTTCTTAAACTATTACATCTAGTTCCAACACAATCACTGACTGCTCAATCCAGACACCACTCACTGTGTAAAAAAAAACTTAACGCATAAATCTCCTCTCACCCTAAATCTATACCTTCTGGTATTTGACATTTCCATTCTGAGGAAAGGACATTGAGAATCTGTCTTGTCTAATAATTTCTTATGTTCCTATCAGGTCATCCATCAGCCTCTGAAATGCCAGTGAAACAAACCCAAGTTTGTCCAACGAGTCCTAAAAGCTGATGCTCTAATCCAGACAAAATCCTGTGGAATGTCTTTTGTGCCCTCTCTAAAGCCATTAATGCAGTAACCAGAACTGTACATATTTCAAACATGTTCCAGCCAAAGTTCTGTACATCTGCAACAAGACATCCAGATTTTTTTTTATATATATACAACATCCAAACCAATGAAGGTAACCTTGCTGTGTGCTTTCTTTACCATTCTTATGGCCAGGACTTATGTTGCCACTTTCAGGGAGTTATAGATTTACACCCCAATATCCTTCTGTACATCAATGCTCCCATAGCTTCTGCCATTTACTGTGTACTTTCATTATACATTTGACCTCTCAAAGTGTAATGTGTCACATGTCTGGATTAAACTTCATCTGCCAGTTCTCTGCCCATATTTCCAACTGATCTGTATCTCTATCCGCAACGCTGGAAATTTGCAATTTAGACGCCATCAAGAATTAAACATCAGATGCCTGATTCGGTCCATAACTTTGTACTTAAGAGTCAGCGAAGATGTGGATTTAATCTGAAAGATAACAGCCTTACACATGTCCTATTTATACCATGCATTCTTTGGTGGAAGGACTCCAGTAGGTTTGTTTGTTTGGGAATAGCAGCCACGGCAACACATGACCGGTACTCAGTCATATTGTCCATTTTGCTTGAAGGTTTTCTCAGCGTGATTTCCACTTGTAACTTGTTTAAAAGTAAATGGACAAACAAGATTGAAGTAGCATCACAGGTAATTGCCCTCAGCACATTACTGATGTGTTTTCTCATCATAGGTCATGCTCACAAGATCTTCAGGGAGCAGCAAATATCAGAAGACCAAATCACTTACGGACACATGGGTAGTGCCAAGATAAATATCTTTATTACCCTCAAGGGTATGTTTTCCCTTTTTCCTATAATATAATTAGCCATATACTGAATCCATCAGAATTCCTCCTGGAAACTGATGATAAAGGTGCAAGAACAACAAATGGATTTAAACACTTCCAAAATTGATCCATTATAATTCACTTAACAAATAAAATTTTCAATGCCAGTATATCAAACAGCAAAGTTTATTTTTCGTCATCATCACCAATTTGACAACTCAATTGGTTACGATTCCACCTGAACACTCCTGAATAGTCCACTCAAGTTTGTCATCTGATTGTGCGAGTGCAACCTGACAAAACAATGTTCTCCAGTCCTTGGTGCAAAACATGCAGACTCGTGCTTTTATAAGAGAAAGATCAAGCACATTTCATTTGTAGTCAAATTTATGTGGTAGGACTAAAAGTTAACGTTGATCATTCCCTAAATGCATAATGAATCTTAAAATACCTTCATGAAATTTGGAGAGGATAATTATCAAGTCACTTAGCATTTCAGTGTTAGTGTGATATATTCTAATATATAATCAAATCAGAAATATGATTAATGATTAATGACTAAATTAATGTTGATGTTTATTTCACTACTCTTTCCTCCATTGTTATGCAAGGTATAATAAAATTCTGATAAGAGATAGATTCTAGTAAAACCCTTTCAGATTTGCTGTCATTGTACATAAATGACGTCACATATAACCTTGAGATTCCTTTTTTCCTGCAGGCACGACAGAATTATCACCAATTGGTAGTGCAAAGAATAAAGTGCACACAGTGTGACCATGTAAACAATCAAAAGAACTGTAAACAGATAACAAATGTAAACAAACACTGTGCAATACAGGGAGAGCAAATAGAATCAATAAAGTGCACAAGTAAGGGTCCTTAGATTAGTCCATGATTGAGTTTATTGTTGAGAAGTCTGATGGTAGAAGGGCAGTAGCTCTTCCTGAACCTGGTGGTGCGAGTCTTATGACACCTATATCTCTTTCCTGATGGCAGCAGTGAGAACACAGCATGTGCTGGTGGTGTGGATCATTGATGATAGCTGCTGCTCTCCGACAGCAGTGTTCCCTGTAGATTTGCAGTAGTGGGGAGGGTATTGGTATCCCCATACCAGACCATGATGCAGCTGGTCTGCACACTTTCCACCATACGTCTGTAGAAATTTACCATGGTTTCTGATGCCATACCAAACTTCCACAAACTTCTGAGGAAATAGTGGAGCTGACGTGCTTTATTCACAATGTCATTGGTGTTTTGGGTCCTCCAAGATAGTAACTCCCAAGAACTTAAATGTGTTCGCCCTCTCCATCTCTGATCCCCCAATGATCACTGGATTGTAGACCTCTGCCTTTCCTTTCCTGAAGTCAACAATCAGCTCCTTAGTTTTGGTCACATTGAGTGCAAGGTTGCTGTAGGTGCTCCATTCTGTCAAGTTTTCAATCTCCATCCTGTGTGCTGACTCATCCCCTTCCTTTATTCAACCCACTACCATTTGTCTGCAAAATTTGTAGATAGTGTTATTGTCATACTGAGCAACACCGTCGTAGGTGTAAAGTGAGTTGAGCAGGGGGCAAAGAACACAGCCCTGTGGTGCTCCAGTACGGATGGAGATTGTGGAGATGTTCTTGCCAATCCGCACTAATTGGAGATGAGGAAATCCAGGATCCAATTATACAGTGTTGTCTTATGCTCCAGATCTTGGAGCTTCAGGGGATGATGGTGTAAAATACCAAACTGTAGTTGATAAAGATTATCCTGATGTATGTGTCCTCGATGTCCAGATGTTCCAGGGTTTTGTGTAGGGCCAGTGAGATGGCATCCACTATAAATCTGTTGCCACAATAGGTGAACTAGAATGGATCCATGTCATCACTCAGACAGGAGCTGATATGCTTTATCTTCTTTTCTTTGGCTTGGCTTCGCGGACGAAGATTTATGGAGGGGGTAAAAAGTCCACGTCAGCTGCAGGCTCGTTTGTGGCTGACAAGTCCGATGCGTTATCACCAGCCTTTCAAAACACTGTCACTGTTTTTTTTTAATTTTTGCATTTTTTATTTTTCACACTATGAACCATACTGACCAAAATACATACCGACAATTTCCTCTTGAATATACACACTGTCATTTTCTCCCCTTTTTCCCCCCCTCCCTTCCCTCCCCCCTCCCCATCACTGTTGATGTAAGTGCTACTGGCTGATAGTCGTTAAGGCAATTTACTGCACTCTTGGGCACTGGTATGATTGACGCTTGTTTGAAACAGATAGAACCACACCCTGCTGGAATGAGATATTGAAGATATCCGTGAATACTTTTGTAAGTTGATCTGCACAAATCTTTAGTACTCAGCCAAGTACTCCATCCGGGCCAGATGCTTTCCTTGGATTCACTCTCCTGAAGGCACCACGCACGTCCTCTGCAGATCTGAACAGGGTGGGAACGTCAGGGGATGTGGGTGTGCGGAGGGATGGTTCTTCACTGTTAATGTCATCAAATCAGAGGTAGGTGTTCAGCTCCTCTGGGAGAGAAGTTTTGCCATCAGCTACTTAACCAGATTTGGGTTTGTAACAGCTTATGGCATTCAGGCTCTGCCACAGCTACTGGGTGTCCCTTGCTGTTTCCATTTTCATCCGGAATCTCCGTTTTACCAGGGAGATAGCCTTCCACAGGTCATACCTGCTCCTGCTGTACTGATCTGGATCTCTAGACAAATGCCTGCGATCTGGCTCTCAGCAGGTTCAAGATTTCATCCTTTATCCAGGGTTTCTGAACAGATAAAACCCATCCACAGCTGTTTTGGTAAAGTGTGTGATAGCCTCAGTGTACCCTTCCCTCAATGCATGAATATACTTTTCTCTTTCAGATGTTAAATACTCATCTGAATCCTTTTTATGATAGTGGAAATAATTAAGCAGTAACTGAAATACATGAAAGCTTTCAAAGAAAAAAACAATGAGATAAAAATAAAAGAGCATAAATCACAGCTTCCCCATGACAAAACAGTCAAAAGTCAAAATTAAAATGAGAAAAAAATAATCATACATGTCATAAAACACAAAAATGCTGGAGAAACTTAGCACTTTGGTTTTACTGCAATCACGGTGTCTGCAGACTTCTGTGTTTCACCAGGTCATTTCAGAAATTCGTATTATTTTGAATTTTAAAGGATTCCATAGGTGTCTTCCTCAGCACAGGCAAGCATGCAAACTTCAGCTTTCATGTTGTATTGAAGACAGTAATAAGCACTCATTACTCATCAACCATAATAAGCGATGTTTGTTTTGGAGAGTAGTTTGACATTTTGGCTTAATCTGTGCCCTGTGGGCATTTTTCAATGTGTTTATTCTAACAAGCAACAACTAAAGGCAAGTTGGACAGAAACAAAGAAAATTCTGCTGGACACGGCTAATAAATAGATCATCAAGACAATCTATTTTACAGATCTATAGGCAGAGTCGTGAGTTGCATCTTTATCTCCAAGAGAGTCAATAATTTCAGATGTTTTGTTTAGAAAGGGAATTTCTTTCAGTGCTTAATATTCCAGAGTTATGGAATAACTTGCCTGTACGAGGCATGAATATAATAAAACCCACAAAATCTGTTCCAATGTCTCTTATAAGTCATTTGTTTTGTAATTAAAAGGGTTGCTTTATATGCACAGAACAGAAGCTAATGGCCTGAGCTTGCAGTGGGAGGGGTGGTGGTGAGGGTGGGCACCTAATGTTACAAAGTGGGAATTGCATCAAATCAAGCTTTCGATACCTTCAGCAAACAATCCACAGGCAGGACTTCTACAGACTACATTGACTGACAATTTCTGCCCACAGATGCTGTCCCTATGCTATTGAATTCCTCCAGCATCCATAGCTTGTGCTTTACTCCACTCCCATAGGCATAGTTGCTTGGTTTATTAGTATTTGGGATCTCTGTGCATCCAAAGTTAGACAATAATATGTTTGTGTGTCCGGATTCTGTGTCTTTAGCTTTTTGACCAATCGTACGTATGACTTTGTTTGACCACAATGTTTTAACATTCAAAGGTGGCTTCTCGGATTATAAAGTGCTTACAATTTTATTCATGAAATCCAAAAGAACTATTTATTAGACTAACATATTGAAATAAGCAATGTTGTTGCAGCTAATATAAACTGCATTGCATCGTCTGCTTAAAAAGCTATAAAAACCCGATGTAATTTGAGTTTGGGGCTCTTCTGCCAAGACTCCAGAATGCCTACTTGTCATGTACAATAAAGACCTTTTGCATCTTTACCAATTTTAGCCTCCACAACATGCATTAAATAGAGAAACATTGAAACACAAAGATAGCAGATGTTAGAACCTTGAGGAAACAAGGAATTGATGGAGGAAATGGGCAGGTCAGGCAATATCCCTGGGCAGAAGTGGTCAGTGTTCGGGGTCAGAATTCTTTATTTGGAGCAGTGGTTTTGAAACTTTTTCTTTCCACTCACTTAAGTAATCCCTATGCCATAGTTTCTCATGATTAGTAAGGGATTACTTAAAGTGGTATGTAAGGGCTAAGAAAAAGTTCGAAAACCACTGATTTAGAGTAAAGTAAGAAGGGGAAGTATTATGTATATGAAGGGGAAAGAAACTGGGGGAATGGTTGAGGTTATATGGAGTGTAGGATAGAACTGGTGAGAAAAGGTGGAGAAATAGGTGGCGGGAGAGACCACTGTGACGGGGAAAGAAGTTACAGAAAATAAGTAAGCACAGAATAAGTAGGGAAGAGATGGAAATAATGGACCCAGATAGAGGTGGCGTTATCCAAAATTAGAAAAATGGATGTTCATGAAATTAAGTTTAAGGCTGTCCAAGAACATGATGTGTTGATCCTCAAGCTTATGTTTAGCCTCAATCTAACAAAAGTTGAGGCCAAGAATAGACACATCTGTGCTGGTACGTCTGTCTTCAGTGATTTTAAATGGCTCGCTACAGGAAGTTTAATAACAGAGTCGATAAAAGCTTTGAGTAAAATGTCTGCATTCAATACTTCTGGATTTGTTAAATCAATCACTTAGAAACCAAATCTTTGCCTCAACAACGTACCTTGTAACATCAGACTGATTTTCTAATAGCAAGATTTTTTGTTGTGGATTCCATGCATGATCCTGTCCATTCTACTGTGCAAATATTTGTCTAAGGAAATCTATTTATTTTTTAAGAGAATAGTTATGTAATCTAGAGAATTTTTGAATAACTGAATCCAAATTTATAACACTGGGATTTTGTACTATCTAGCTCAGGCAGTTCAGTTCCATTGATTTCCACTATATTATTGTGGTGGTACACCACCGGCCTACTGCAGGGGGCAACCTCTGTACCTCCAGGAGTGCAAGGGGACAGGACAACATCTGGCCGGCTGTCAATCCGTTGGCATGAAAGGATCAAGCACCACCCAGTCGGGTATCAATCACCCTGTGGGATACAAGCCTGCGCCGGCCTCCCGAGGCCTCACTCAGAGTTGCAGGCACAGCAAATTGTGATGCACTGTAAGCCAGAATTAGTCACACACAAAGATAAAGACTGTACAACAGGCGTTAATCCACAGACTTCCACAGAGCCAGGCTGGCTGTGGCTGTAGCAACTCTGAGTGAGGCCTTGGGAGGCCGGCACAGGCTTATAGCCCAGAGGGTGATTGACGCCCGACCGGGTGGGGCTTGATCCATTTAGGCCGACTGATTGACAGCCGGCCAGGTGTTGTCCTGTCCCCTTACACTCCTGCAGGTACAGAGGTTTCCCCCTGCAGTAGGCCGGTGGTGTACCACTAAATTTATTTCTAAAAAGATTCTTAAAATGTCTCATTCTCATCCATCTAATTGATCTCCATCATATTCCAATATATCTCTTGTTATCTTTCACCATGAACAAAGATATGAAACGTTCAACCATTTCTTTCTTCTTCACTCTAATTTCTAATGTGTGCCAATTTATTTATGAGAGGTCTAAGGAAGTTTTTAAAGATTTTTTTTCCCCCTCACGCATTCATTTATTCTTGCATTCACTTCATCGTCATTTTTTGGAACATTAACAAGACTTCGAAATGTTTTGTCCTTCTACCTTGTTTACCAACATTATAAGCCACTTCATTAAATGTAAAACATTTTTGTTGGTGTAGCGGGAGCCCCACACATACAAGAGAATCGCGCGTGGCCACAGCAGTTTAGCAAGCGCATTACCAGAGCATATAGTCTCCAACAATGTCCCAGTCCTCCAGCTACAAGCCAGGCACCAGCAATTAGGAAAAGCGCGCAAATAAGAGCCCGCACTTTTTAATGGCACCCAACACCAGAGGCTGGAAAGTGACGTCACTACCGCATCCCAGAAGGCTCAGCGTTAAATGTGCAGAGGGAACTATAAAAGCTGTGGTTAAGCACAATAAAGGCACTGGTTCCTGATTCTACCGTCTCCAGTGTCATTTATTGCCACTTGCGTAAGGTAGTGCTGTCAGATACGCCATTACATTAGTCATATTTGGACCATTTTTTATGAGATTTTCATGATTTGTATCATAAATTATGATTTTTTTTTAAAAGATTTACTATTGCTGATTTTTAAAAGCTGCCATTAAATCTCTCAGATCCACACACAATGGCACACCAGGCAGACCTACTGCCTCACAGATCCAATTATCTCCCATGCTGACTGCATGTTCTCCCTGTGACTCCAAGGATGCTTCAGTTTCCTTTCGCATTCTGGTTGTTAAGCCACCTGGTTCCTCAAATTAACTCGAGAGTAGGTAAGTGGTGTGAGAATCCAAGGGCATTACTAGCAGTATGACTGAGAATGCATTGTAGGGACAGGAATTGATGGGATTGATCTGAGATCCTGCAAGGAAATTGTAATCTAATGTATTTTAAAAATGTAAGAACAAAAATATGAAAAAAATCAAAATAGTAGCAAACTATTTAAAGTACTCAATTAAAAATCTGATTAATTAATTGATACACGGCAAAGCTTCTTTCAGCAGTTCTGCTCCAATGCAAGGTTCAACCATTACTTTGTCCAGAGACACTGTGAGTGATCAGAAAGCTCACTAGGTTTCACTTCTATGGAAACCTGATCACAAACGTGGAACCTGCATGTTTACACACAATTGCCAAAGTTAATTAAGGAAATCATCATATTTTAACTAAAATTTCTCTGCAAAATCCAAGCCAATGCTTTTTTTTAAAAAAAGAAAGCTTCTTTTTGATTAGAGCAGGATGGCTGCAAATATCAGTTAATATATCTTTTTCAAACAAGAGAATAGGAAATGCTGATGTTCAGAAGGATCTACATATTCTAGTTTGTGAATCAGAATATTAAAATGCTGATACAAAGAACAATTTGGAATGAATTAAAATAAAATTGCCTCAAAACAAAGAGAAGTTCAGCAGATATATTTCTGGAATTAAAAGTTGGTCCAGTCAAGTGTTGTTGAACACAAGTTATATTCCAATGAGTTGAGGAAAGTGGGGTCATCTAACTGTTTTAAATTCATAAGGTGAAGGCTTCTAAATGAGACGCTGCTTTAGGAAAGCAGCCAACATCATAAATGATCCCTATCACCTAGTCACACTTCTTGTTGCTTTTTTTAGGCAGAAGATAAAGAAACCTGAAGTCTAGCACCTCAAGGTTCAAGATGAGATTTTCCACCATCCATCAGATTCTACTGCACTAACTAACCATAAACTCGGACTACCAAAAAATTGATCTGCACTATTTAAATGTCACTTTGTTTCTTGTACTACTCCAAATGTGAATATTTCTTTACCTATCCTTTCATGTTTAGAATTTATTTTCTGGCTTTACATTTTGTGTTCATTTAGTTGATCTATCATATGTAGCTGTTTGGCAGCAGCAAGAATTGTGATGCATCGGTGGCATTGAACTCTCATCATCTCAAAAATAGTATAGATGGCTGGGACATTATGGGAACCAAGAATTAGAGTAGAAAAGTGGGACAATAGAGATGAGCCATGATCTTATTGCATTGCCTTTGTCCCACACATCTCTATTGCTTGAAATTAACTTGCTTTCATCCTTATAAATTCCATTGAAGTATCTTCAACCTGAAATTTTAACTGTTTTTTTTTCACTCCACAGGTGCTGTCTGGCCATTGAGTGCTTTCAGCATTTTTTTATTGTTTAACTTCATCAACAACCTCAGATTATAAACGCTAAAATAAGATGTTGATTTTTCAATGAAGGTACTTCAATCAATGAAACCAAAAATTACATGCTACTGCTAAATGATAAAGACGACTTAGCTTTATTCTCTTAAAAGTAGATGGGGTATGTAATGATGGAAAACTAAGGGACTGCAGATGCTGTAAAGAAATACAAACAGCTAGAGGAAATCAGTAGGTCAAGCAGCGCCTGTGGAAGGCAAATTGTTCTCAGCGTGGATAAGGATTCTGACCCAAAAGGTTAACTTTGCCTCTGGTGAGCTCCTCAAGCAGTTTGTTTTTTTTTAAACCGTGAAATTATAATGTTCAACAATTTTTATTTTGATTGCATTGCTGCAAACAGCGTAAATGGTCCCACGCTCCGATATTTTGCCACAGTGCAGTTTAATTACACTAAAAAAGTGCTTTAAGTAAGCAACTAACCCGTCACTTTGGTCCAATTAAGCTATGCCTATTAAAATATGAAATCTGCTACTTTACCAAGACAAGATCTATTGCTTTTATTGCCAGTGTACTGATGAAATTTAGTGAAATCAGCTAATAGTGAACTGTCACTTTCAAACAGTTCACAAAAGATTTAAAAGAAAATTGAATGAAATTTATCAAGGATTTTCCAGTTTGGCACATTGAGATTGAAATGGGAATACTGTAATTAAACCAAGGGATTTTCATCCAGACTCATGAATTAATAAGATCCACACTCAATATCAATGTTCTCAGCTGTCTGCAAAGGCAGCTGAAACTGCAAATTCCAATCAGTTGTCAAATCTTCTGCCTGTAATAAAATTATGCTTTCTGCCTTCAGCACAAAACCAGAGATCTTTATTATACAATGCACTTCTATTATTAATATTTCTCTAAGGGTATTTTTGTTTCCTATCCACTTACAGTTAGTGTTGTGTGTCCTAAAATCCACTTACTACCTGCAAGAAGTGACCAAAGCAAAAAGATAAAAGCATTTTGAGACATGAATGCTCTTTATTTTTCACTCACACGACAGGATCATTTGAAATGCACACAGGAGATTGTTGTACCTTACCTGAACTTTTAGAAAAACATACCATAAATATGCGTGTATAATGTGTTGAGCAGATGGAAAACCCCCCATTTTTGAGGAGGAAAAGGGAGAAAAATTTTACCTTGCCCACCCGATTTGCAGAGCCTTCTCTCTCCCACCCGATTCGCGCTGCCTTCTCTCTTCCCTCACCTGCCCTATTCATGCTGCCTTCTCTCTTCCCCCTCACCCACCCAATTTGCCCTGCCATCTCTCTTCCCCCTCGCCCGCCCGATTCACGCTGCCATCTCTCTTCCCCTTCACCCGCCCAAATCGCGCTGCCGTTTGTGTGCATAATGCGACCCCCAACTTTGAGCTCGAATTTTGGTACAACATTTTTCACATTATACACATATTTATGGTAATCATCAATTACCAAAAGTAAACATGATTTCAGTTCAGCTAGTCAGTTATACATGAAACTCAAAACTATCCATTAAAATTATTTGGATATCGTGTAAGATAACACATGACACTTGCTTCTGATGCAGGTCACATGCCAACTTGATTTTCCTGCTCATTGGCATAATTGGAATGTGGACCCAATGTTGATTCTGTCTATGTTTGCTATATGCCTCTGTAGGAGCCTCCTGCGTCCTTCTGAGCTGCTCCAATGCCAAACAATTGGTGGCACTGCCAGAGCTGCTGTAACACCATCATGTCTGCTGGTGTGGACCCAGGAAAGCAGAGAGCGGAGACAGCACTGCTCCGAAAGGTTCAACCGTCCAGTCCTAATGTCAGTGGCTCCGTACAGGCTTTAAACAGCCTGTTAAATTATCAGAGTGAGTGCAAGCAAAATCCTGCAACCACAGTGCCTTTGCCCAAGATGCCAGCATGTGCTCGGCAGTGGCCACAAGGGGTTGAAGACTCCAGGGGAAACAGCAGACAGGCACAGGGTACCAGAAATGGGAAAAACAGCACTCGTTGAGAAGGGAAAACAGAGATGATCCTACAGTATGCTGACCATGGCAGCAATCCACGGAGGGGCTCAGAGGCTGAAGAACCCACACAAGCTGCAGACTGTTGGAGGTGAGTTCATGGGAACCAGGTTGCAGAGCCAGGATTCGAGAAGGAATTGAGGCAAGAAGTGCTCCCAAAAGGCCTCTGGCACTAAAGGCTTCCTGATTGTGTTGGAGGTTTGTATCTGGAGCTCTGGTTGCTAAATGAATTGAACAAGACTCTGTGGCTCCAGAGGCTGTGGGAATGCTGGAGGCAAATCCATGGACATTAAGTGACTCTGAAGAGACTCTCTTTTGCTTTCTCCTATTGTTAAGGAGAACAGCAATGCTCATGGCAACTCTTTGTTTGCCTTATGGCAAGCAAAAGTTCAAGTGCATCATGTATGTTTCATTTTTAATGGACTGTATTATTATGTGACAATAAAAGGAACCTTGACCTTAAACCTCCCTGATGAAGTTACAGGTGAGAAAGCTGATTGTCAACACTTTGGACAGCTAGTCACCTCCCTGCTGGGTCAAAAGGTGTGTTACATGAGTACTATTTCCATGAACACCAAGTCACCACATTAACTGGGAAGGCAAGTTCAGAAGTTATTGATCATTAAAAAAAGTTCTTCATTTGCCAAGAACCAAGATAACTCCTAAGACCCTTATCATATTCCATCCCTTCCCTCTTTAATGATGTCTGCCCTCCTTCTCCTTTGTCAGTTGTGAAGCAGGATTTTGACCCAAAATGTCAACTGCCCATTTCCCTCCACAGATGCAGCCTAACTAATTGAGTTCTTCCAGCAACCTATTTTTGCTCTGGATTCCAGCATCTGCAGTCTTTTCTGTGCCCTTTGAAGATACGCTTTCTCAAAGGCAACAGAGAGATCAGTTCTCAAATTGCAATATTTTTGTGAAATTATTCATCCAGTTATGCATTCTGATCCAATGCTATTCTGCTGAAGTACTTTTAATACGTGATTAAATTATTTTGTTATCAAATTGTCCTTCCTTGAAGTAACAAAATATCAAAAACTAAATGGAATTTTCAGAATCTCACTGAAACCCTGTGGATTTTCACATTTCCTTCAGGAGATCCAATCAAATAAGATATACAGTTAGGTAGCATTTGTGAAGAGAGGGGCAGTCATTATATTGTGTTGATGTCAATTTTATCACAAAAAGTCACTAACCTGGAACAGTGATTCTATTTCCTTCTCTGTGGATGCTTCACGATCTGTTGAGTATAACTAGCATTTTCTTAATTTATCAGAATAACTTCAACCAAATCATAAAGGTCCACCTATAAATAAGTCAAAGCAGTTTTGAGAAGGTAACATAACCTGAATCCTATACTGTCTGAATCACAGCAAATAGCTTCTGCCAATAGTTCAATAACCAGAATGAAAAGATAATGGACAACCCTGTCTATTAGATCTAGTTAATGGGAATGTTGGAGGGATCTGCCGTTAATCACAACTTTTGCTTTGGGCCCATTATATAATGTCTCAATCCAAATTATAAAAGCATTTCCTAATCCAAATCTTTCCCACCCTTTAAATAAGAAATATCATTCCAGTCTATCAAAAGCTTTTTTTCCATATCTAAGGCCCCAACCACACTCAGATCATTTCTTAATTGAACCAGTTATATTATACTAAGCCGTCTACTTACATGGTCCACAGACTGTCTTGTTATGCACAAAGCTCATTTGAGCCTTATGAGTTAATGCTGAGAAAAACTTTGCTAATCTATTTCCAAAGGCTTTGGCAATTATCTTATAGTCCGTGTCCAATAATGATATTGATCTATAAGATGATGGTTTCAATGGATCCCTAATCTTTTTGGGGATCACTGTAATTATTTCTATAAAGATTCTGGGAGGGCCTGATCCATCACCTCCATAAAGAGTTATCAGGAGGTCCTTGAATTCCTTATAAAATTCACAGGGAAACATATCCTCCCCATGAGATTTGTTAATCTGTAATGAATTTAGTGCTTCCTTTATTTCCATTTCAGTAAAGAGAGCATTGAGTCCCTTCCATTCTTCAAAATCAAAATTTGGAAACTAAGTCCAACAGGAAATCTATTTTATTAAAATCCCCTTCAGATTCTGATTTATACAGGTTTGCATAAAATTGTTTAAAAGTCTAATTTATACCTTGAGGTTTATAAGAAATCCTGAGACCCATGTTGCTTTCATCCCTTTGTGGGTTTTCCCCTAGCTCATAGTAGTTTTGCTTGGTTTTCAGTATGATCTTTTCCATTTTATAAGTTTGCACAAGTTTACAAAGTATTGTACTTAAGCTTCTTTCCAGTAAACACCCTGTATTTTAACTCAGAGCCCAATTTTTGAAAATCTTTTTTGAACTGTGTTATTTTCTGCTCCAATTCCTCAACCTCCCTCATATTGTAGTGGGCGCACAGCGCTGTATTGCGAACCACCACCGTTATTCACAAACTTACCTGACATCACAGGCTAGCAGTGCTGGGCCAAAGTACAGTGAGTGGATCAGATGAAGCTCCTGCCTAAAAGGGCGGGGTTCTAATGGCTCATAGCTTTAACCTGCTGGTCCTGTGGACCAGCAGCTGTTCACTAACGAGCTCATTAACAGGCAGGGAATAAAAGGTCTGTGTATGTCTGCAATAAACTAGTCTTGAGTTGACTACCTTTGTGTGTTTGCCTTTATTTAGTAGCATCTACCATAGTAGCCACTACATTATGTTCCTTCTTAATCCTTGATGTGCAGACAATTATTTATCCTCCTAAATAAGCCTTTAAAGTGTCCCATATGATAAATTTGTTGGTAATAGAATTGCAATTAGTCCCACAGAACATTGGAATTTCTGTTCTGTATAAATAACAAAACTCTGGTTTCTTCAACAGCAATGAATTAAGATGCTATCTATATGCCACCTTTTGTTTATCCAGCATTGCAGTTAATATCAAGGGTGAGTGATTGGACAAAAGTCATGCTGTATATTTGGCCTCCATGATCCTACGCTCCAATTGAGCTGATGCCAATAAAAATCTATTCAAGAATAGGAATCATATTGCCTTGAATTAAAAAGAACAAACTCTTTCCCTTGGATGCAGTCACCTCCAGGTATCCATCAAGTTCAGCTCCTTCATCAAAATCAAGGTGGCCTTCACAGCTTTTGTTTTGGTGACAGTTCTTATTGATTTGTCCAAAACTCAATCCAGACAAAAATTAAAATCTCCACCTATTAAAATATTTTCCTGCCCATCTGGCAATTTCAAAAATATATTATGAATAAATTTTCATCATCCAAATTTTGTGCACAGATGTTCATCAAGGTTCAGGGTTCCGAATATATCTGATAATGTATTATTATGTACCTACTAGAGGTATCTGATACTATAATCTACACTCTAACTGGAACATTTTTTCCTATTAAAATAACTATTCCTCTTGATTTTGAATAAAATGAAAATGCTATGACCTGGCATCCCAACCCCTCATTAGCTTCTTATAATTTTTTTTTTGGTTAAATGAGTTTCCTGAATGAAAGCCAGGTCTACTCTGCACGTTTTCTTAATGTGTTCCAAGACTAATTTCCCTTTCGCTTATCCATTTAAACCATTTACATTAAAACTAACAAATTTTATATTATTAATTTCTCCAGAAAAAAAACTATTTTTAAACAATCCCCCTGCCTCAGGGCCCAAAGCTCACACACCCCTCCACCATGATCTCTGACCTTAGGGACAAATCGGCGTGCACTTGATAAACCAAAAGAAGGATACAGCATTCAAGAAAAGATCAGAAAAGCAAAGTTTAAAAAAAAACCTTCCCCCCCGAAACTCTGATGCACCTAAAGAAAAAAGACACCACCCCCTTCCATAAAATGGGTTGTTCACAACACCCATCCACCTCAGTTACACAATACCTTCAAACTTGTGTTAAACCATTAATATTTACATTATAAGATTTTTTTTATCTTATACAATGCAATACAAAAAACTGTTTACAATAAATCCAAAATTGCTAAATATCCAATTAGATTATGTCAACTGTCTATCAGAGATCAAATAATTTATCTCTTGTTTAGCATTAGATATGATTTTTTTTGCCAACTTGGTAATATTATTTTCAATATTGCTGGGTAACACATATCAAAATGGTATCCCTTCTTCCTGAGGGTCCTTTTCAGTGGGTCATATTCCTTCCTATGTTTGAGTAGAGCAGCTCTAATATCAGGTAAAATAAAACTTTACCCCCCCCCCCTCCACTTCAAGTAGGCCTCCCCATTTCTGGAACATAGAATTCTTTCCCTGTCTTGGTGTCGTAGTAGCTTTACCAGGACAGAGCAAGGTCTCTGGTCAAGAGCAAAGAGTGGCACCAAAGATCTAAGTGCTCTCTCAATTTCTCCATCTTGACCAATTTTGTCTTGACCCAGGACCCTCTGGATCCTGAAAGAAGTGTATAGGATCATTTTCCTCAACAGTTTCCTTCAAATCCACAATTTTTATATTGTTCCTCCTGCTAAATTTCTCCAGAGAATCCAATTTGTCCCATATTTTTCCTCTTTCTTTAGTCCATACATCCAAATCATTCTCTATTTTGTCCACTATGTCCAGAACATCATCTACTTTGTCATCTACAAATATCTAAGGCCTGTTTGTAGTTTTCTCATTCCTGTCATCATGTCGTTGAATGGTCTATTCATCTGCCTACCATCCTCCTCCACTACTTTCACAATTTCTTTCTTGGTAGGCTGTGCAAGTCCTTTACCTTCTTTCTTCTGCATTCTCCTTCATTTTAATGAAGCTCCTTCTTGGTCTGTATACTCTATATTGCTGGTATCCTCCTCTGCAATATCTTCAGAGCTTTCAGTTTCTGTTTCATTTTCAGTTTGAAGTGCAGTCGTGGCCGCTTGCTTCCAGTAAAGCCGTCCCCGTTGCTGATCTCAGCTACCTCCTGGGGCGACCTTCAGTGAGGGCATCCCACCTCCACTCAACCTCCCAGGTGAGCCTTTTTCCTGCAGGGAGGGTCAACCTTCCTCCCCTGGCTTCTTCCTTTGATCAAGGCTGACATCCTTCATATTTGATGAGCGCATCAGGCAGTTACAGATGCCTGGACATCTTTAGATGGGTTCTTCCTTCTGGTCATCATTTACAGCAGCATTTTAACTATTGTTTAAATGTAAATTTGCAATTCTTTGCATTTTCTTTTCTTTTTTTCTTCATAATATTCTGGCAGCTCTGGATTCCTCTCCTTCCTCTCTATCACATGGTCCCCCTGAGACTTATTCCTGCAATGCCTAACTTATACATCTGTGTTGAGAATAAGCAGCTTAAAAGACAAAAGAAAAAATTACTACACTGTACTTAGAATGAACAAACTTCACTTGCTTGAATGTATCAACCTTAAACCATTTTACTTGATGGTCAATCACATTCTTTGAAAAAATTTAAACATCGCTGCATCTGCAGGTTCCTCTCCCTCCACAAAACTCCCCAAAATTTGAACAATAGAGATAATTAACCCCACTCCCCCAAGTTTACAGATAAAGCCTCTGACTTGGGCAACTCTTACTAAGCAGGAATAAGGAGACACTTTAAGAGAGTCACCCCAACAGCAAGTGGCATCAACCAGCACTTTATCCTGGTTGATGCCACTTTATTTAAACACAACTTAATTCAAGCTTCATTCAAAAAGCAGGTACAAGCAAAGCATGACCAAGGCACTCGGCTGGCAAAATATTTTCCAAAGGTTTATGTGTTACTTAAGAGAACATTTATTTTTACAATTTTAAACTGACATATATTTTACCTATTATTTTATTCTTACATTTATTTTATTTTTTAAATTTTGTTTTCCTTGATTTTTTTTTTTGCTGGTGATTGCTTGAGACTGCCGGTTGCTTGAATTCCGGATACCAGGGGTTTTACAGTATTTGAAAGTGAAAAATTAGGAGTTTCAACTTAAAAAAAAACAACCAGTTCAAAAGTAGTCTGAGTTAACAATGATGTTTCTTCTTTGGCTTGGCTTCGCGGATGAAGATTTATGGAGGGGTAACGTCCACGTCAGCTGCTGGCTCGTTTGTGGCTGACAAGTCCGATGCGGGACAGGCAGACACGGTTGCAAGGGAAAATTGGTTGGTTGGGGTTGGGTGTTGGGTTTTTCCTCCTTTGTCTTTTGTCAGTGAGGTGGGCTCTGCGGTCTTCTCCATTAACAATGATGTATAAAACAGTGAAAGATCAGAGTCCAAGCTGCTAATTGATAGATTGTGTTAAAGGTAAAATATAAAATGGAAGGGAAGATTATCCTCATAAAGATGTTATCCTGATACATGACTTATAGATTTATTATTAAAATGGTGAATAAATTATACAGTTGCATAACTTTCAGATTTAGTCAGTCATCTATCTCCTACTCGCTGATGAATCCAAGTCATACAAGTATTCAATATCACACATGATTGGTTTATCTCATCTCAACTTCAATTATATATCACAAAGCAAGTTTGTTACCCTTTTTAATCAATGGATGCATCTTACATTGAGGGTGTACATGGGCTGAAGGCAGATGGTTTGTTAAAATCATTAAAAGTTTTCAGTGGGTCAGGAAACTGACTCCAACCATTACTCTTCACCTTCATCCATTAACATCCCTGACCGCAATTCATGGTCAAACTGAAATGCCTGTAAAAGGATGTTCATAGATTATTCAGGTTCCTAGATAAAGTAGAGTAAGAATACCATAGCAGCACAAGGAGCAATCACCTGGTTCAATCATTAACTTATTCCCTCATACCCTACCATTCTTGTTTCACATTGTAATTTATTCAAAATCTCCATCACCTTGCATTATTTAGAAGTAAGTCACCATCTCACTGTAATATGGATCCCCATGTAGAGAATGCACATTTTTAAGGATGAAGATTCAGTGAAATTACACCCATTTTCTGAACAAAACAATGTTTCAGATGGTGGTTCAATGATTAAAAAAGATATCAAACTAATGTAAAGGACTGGAAATCAAGAGGACTCCGTGAAACTGTTGCTGTAAAATAATGCCATTAAGTTTCATGCTGGTAGTGAACACGAATGACCACTCAAGAACTAGAATCAGAGAAATATATATATAGATTACCAAAATATATTGTAGAGGTCTAAAGAGCTAAGACCATGAAAGGATTTCAAAACATGAAAGAGAATTTTTAAATTCTAAAATGTTCCTTGACCCTGAACAGATGGACATCAACAACGAGAAGAGTGATGAATAATCAGGACTTGGATAGGTAAAAAACTTTGAATTTCAGATTCACAGAGTAATACTTTCCTGGTCAAAAACATATCCAAATCTAGAAACGACTAACTAATAAATTCATGAGTTGAAGTAAATGTGTGTCGTCCAAATTTTAGATGTGCATATCACCATGTTTTATTTTAAGATAGCAATGTCACATGGTATCCTGACATTTCTAAGCTGTCCAGTGTTCATCCACACATGTACTCCTTTCTCCCACTAAGCTTCTGAAGCTGAAAGAAAAAAAAATCCTGAGATACCCTTGGCCACTTCTACTAAAGGTCTTTTGTGCCATTCAAAGTAAGTCCAATTTTCCATTATTCGTTCTTTTGGTTGTATCAAGAATCTTAACAAAGTAATAAAAAAAAAAACAAAATTGCAAATGGATAATTTAGACTTAACTCTACCTGAAATTAGCAGATAGTATGGGGAAATTTTTCATTGAATTTTCTGCAAAGGTTAAAGTATTTAAATTAAGACCGATGAGCTCATTAAAAAAAGCATTTTGGAGATTAAAGCAGTTAATCTGAAGATCATAACATTCATAATTGTATTACAGAACAACTCCGATTATCCGAAATCCGATTCTCCGAAGTCCTCACTTATCCGAATTTTTTCCGGGGCGGCAGCGGGCGGACCTCGCCCTCCACCACCCCACCCCCCTACTCAGCGGCAGCAGCGGGCGAATCTCGCCCTCCCTCCCCGGCAGCGGGCGGACCTCGCCCACCCCCCATCCCCCGCGGCGGCGGCGGACCTCGGGCCCCCTCCCCCGGAGGCGGCAGCGGCGGACCTCGGTCCACCTCCCCCGGCGGCGACAGCGGCAGCGGCGGACCTCGGGCCCCTACCTACCCACCCACCCACCCCCGGCTGCGGACCTCGGGGACCCCGGCGGCAGTAGCGCAGCGGGGCGGCACCTTGAGGTTCCCCCCCACCACCAACCGGCGGCGGGGCCTCGGTGGGAAAGGGTCGGTGATCGGTGCTGACCAGCATTTTTTGGGGTGAGAACTAAACTTAATTTTAATGTTTAAAAAGCCTCACCTTGTTGCTGTTTAAACCCTGTTACCGATGATTTGCTGCTGCTACTGAGTTGTTTTTATAAAATGACCAGTTTTCCAAAAAGGGTCTCAGAAAGGGGCCCCGTCCTGACTATTTTGAATAATAGGAGTTGTATTGTATTAATATTTTTCAAATTTTAAATATAAATCTCAATTACAGGAAACAATTGCACAATATTCCATA
This sequence comes from Narcine bancroftii, assembly GCF_036971445.1. Classification (NCBI taxonomy): domain Eukaryota; kingdom Metazoa; phylum Chordata; class Chondrichthyes; order Torpediniformes; family Narcinidae; genus Narcine; species Narcine bancroftii. The sequence goes on along the minus strand of NC_091477.1, from coordinate 30,072,405 downwards.
TTTTGCTTTGGTTTGCACGTATTTTGCACTGTCCGGCAAGTCATTCATCACCATTCATGTGTATTATTAACACACGAAAATCAGTGCATTATTTTTAAGCATTAAATAAACACCCACTATTTACATTTACAGTGTTGCCACTCCCGTCTTGTGCTTTGGAATTTGCTGTGGACGACAGCAACCTTCCATGAGGATTTTGGATGAGATACTCACCGGGTCAGATGCCATGGTAGAGGTGTGCAGTCTTGGGGGAAGCAGATCTGATCATCTGCAGGTGTGGTGAGGATTGTGGAGGGTCATGTGACCTCTCCGGAGAGCCTGAGATTGGAAGGGACCTCACATGTCAATCAAGGGTTACATCTGCTCACAGGTGATTGGTCTGATTAGGTCACAGGAAAGGGCACTGCTTTGAAAACTGTTTGTCCTCTTTATTTGTTGCTGCCTCACTGAAGTTCAGGCTGTAGGCCACCTGCTACACCAGAGACCTCACTGTGATGGGCCCAGATCCAGACCTGTGGTCAATGCAGAAAACCAGGCTCATTTGATATGCTGGTTAGTTGTATTTACTGTTCCTTGGGGTGCTCTGCCAGTGGGATGGATAGGTACTGTGGAAGTTATACCCTTATTTATTTGTTGCTGTTATTAGTGTGTTGTGCCAGTGGGTGGATGGGTATTTGTGTGTTTAACCCTTGCATTCTCAATTGGGAGTTGAGAATGTTTAGCATTGATTCATTCGCACCTTATGCATAGTGACTCGTGTTTTGTTGCTGTGTATGTAAATCTGTGACTGTGTGTCCTTTCTCTGAATTCCCCTGTGTGTATATAAAAAAAATTTAATGACGTGCCCACCTTTGATTGTCTTTGAAGCTGTCAAAGCCATTATGAACACAACAGCAAGGAACATAGGAATATGTATCTGTATAAGCAACAAAGAATTAGTTTAGTTTGGGCATCATGTCTGCGCATACATGTGGGGGCAAAAGGGCCTGTTCCATGCTGTACTGTTCCATGTTCAAATCAGTACACCTGGCTTGAAAACAAACTCGCTGATTTGTATTTATGTTAATAGTTGTGAATTACCTGGGGGTTAAAAACACATAGCATCATTCTCACCTGCAGTGCAGATGTACAGTATTTCCTGGACTGGCTAGAATATACCATAACAACTGAAGTAAAATATTTGGGTTCAAGTAATTAGCTTCCACTGTGTCATGGATAAAGTGATTGCTCACAGTTTTTTTCTCCCAGAGTAGACCATTCTGTAACCTGAACACATGGGTTTAAAGTGAGAGGGGATCTGAGAAACAATTTTATTTTACTGGGAAGATGGTATTCACCTGCCTGCCTTGGATTCCAGAAAGTCTTGGGTCTCATTAGTGTAGTTGTTTAAAGTAGATCAGATCTCCAACTTCATGTACAATTGAGAAAAAGAAAATAAACGACATGCCCAGAGTCACGCTTCCTCTCAGAAACTGCAGGGAGAAAATATTTCAGCCTTAATTAGTCACATCCTATTCAAATCAGATATAATATAATCTATAATAGGATTTCTTTCAGTTTCCAGGTGACATGCAGGTCATTTGGACAATGGTGAGATTCTATCTTTAGTATGACTTATTAGGTAATATTGTGAAATTTAAATATTGAGTTTGCTGAAATGTTATGAGGTTTATAAAGCAACAAAGAAATCTTCCATGGGATTTCTGAATCACATGGTGATGTCTGGGCTCGCCAATATCTTGGAGTGATTTTCCATCAACTCACAGTTGGCCACTACATCTATTCCCTAATGGCTATGAAGATAATGCAAATACACTGGCAGAATGATGTCAGACAGATGTATGAAGAATAAATGATTTAATATAGATATTACACGCTGAAAATAGCATATTAACCATCTATCTGATCATGCTTGAATAAAATGTCTGTTATTCATCAAAGTTGAGAATAATCTATGTATTTTTTCCTTCATTCTAAACTTTCAATTTGCCTGCCTGATTTCCATAACATAGAAATTCTATTGTGTGACATAACATTTTTGTTCACCGTGATGACATTTTGAGAACCTGATTTCATTAAAACCATAAAACATAGGAGCAGAAATAGGTGACTAAATTTAAATTTAAACATATAGCATGGTAACAGGCTATTTCAGCCCACAAATCCGTGCTGACCAATTAAGACCCAATTAACTTACCCTCCCAGTATGTTTTGAATGGTGGGAGGAAACTAGAGCCCCTGGAAAAACACCCAACCAGAAACTGGAAGAACATACAAACTCCTTACAGACAGCACAGGATTTGAACCCTGGTCCCAATTTCTGGTGCTGTAAAGGTGTTGTTCTAACTGCTATGCCAGGTGTACAGCCCTAACCCTATTCAGCCCATTGAGTCTGCCCTGTTATTCAATTGTGAGCTGATCCATTTTGCTACTCAGCCCACTGTCGGGCCTTTTCCCCATAACCTCTGGTATCATGGTTAATCAAAAACCTATCAATCTGACTTAAATACACCAAATGACCTGGCCTCCACAACCACCTGTGACAATAAACTCCACAGGTTCGCCACAGAATACTGGTGCTAGTTGGATGACAACACAGTCGTGGCAGAATCACAGATATCAATGAGGAAGCATACAGGAGAGAGATAGATCAGCTAGTTGAGTGGTGTCACACCAACCTCGCACTCAATATTAGCAAAACCAAGGAGCTCATTGAGGACTTCAGGAGTACACAAACCAGTCATTATTGAGGGGTCAGCAGTGGAGAGGGTCAAGAACTTCAAATTCTTGGGTGTCAACATCTCTGAGGATCGGTCTAAGGCCTCCATGTTGATGCAATCATGAAGAAGGCTCGCCAGTGGCTATACTTTGTGAGGAGTTTGCATAGATTTGGTGCATCACGAAAAATTCTTGAAAATTTCAACAGATCTATCATACAATTAATTCTGTCCGATTTTGTCACTGTCTGCATAGAGGTGCCAATGCACAGGACAAAAAAATCCAGAGAGTTATTAACTTGGACAGTGACATCATGGATCTCTACAAGAGTTGATGTCTTTTTTTAAAAAAAAACAGCCTCTATCCTCAAGGAATCCACCACCCAGGCCATGCCCTCTTCATGCTGCTGCCATCAATATGAACACCCAGTGGCACAAGGACAGCTTTTTCCCATCTGCCATCAGATTTCTGAATGGACAATGTACCAAGACACTACCTCACTTACTCCATTTTCTTACACTATTTATTTATTTTTTGAAATGTCAATTATAACAATATTTTAACTGTGATACTGCTGCGAAACAAATTTTGTGACACATTCATGACAACAAATTCTGATTCAATCTTGAAGTTGTGACCTCTTGTCTTGGACTCTCCAACCACGAGAAGCAATGTTAAATAGTGTATTGCTGGTATACTTATAAAAGTTTGTTCCAGATCACTCACTTGCATGAATGCTGTCAGGAGTGCACAGTGACATCAAATGGCTGCCAAAGCATGTTTTGATATGACTTGTGTAAGCTTAAGCCAATGCAAGGCCTGTGAATAGTTGGGGTTTCGCACACCAATACAGGCTTTAATTAATTGTCAAAGGATCTTGGTCTGTGTGAGGTCTGAAGCACTCCCTGAACTTCATTAGCACTTCCTCCCATCTCCATTATCAACCCCAACATTGCTGCCTTTTTTCCCTCAGCTCTTTGCCTCTTTTCATGGTGCCTGGTTATATTTTCTCCAACCCTGCCCTCGGACATTTCATCCCCTTCCCAGCACGACTGTGCAATCGAATCTTCAACAGCTTCTCATTCCAACTTTCATTGATATCCTCCCTCTGTTGTGAATTTGGAAGAAATCGGAAGACTGAAGAGCCTGTTTCCATGCGTGTAACTCATTGACTTTCTTTATAAGGGCATGATACAAAGTTGAGTGATGGTGTGTCTGCTGAGGAAGATGGACAAGCTAAATTAATGTACAGAGACATGATAGAGTGACTATGATGTGAAAATATGAGTTCAACTCTGGCAGAATAAATGGTCAAGTACAGTATATCTTAAAAATTGAAATCTGATGAAATTCAGAGAGACAGATGTTTTTGTATTTGAATCACTGAGGGTTAACATGCAGTTACAGTAAGCTATCAGGAAGGCAAACAGGGTTATGAGTACAAGAGTAAATAAATATTTTTTCAGTTATATAGAACCCTGGGAAGAATACTTCTGATACACTATCTCAGCTCCCTAGCCAAGAACAAATTTACTTGTGGCAAATGGAGTGCAATTAAGGTTCACCAGATTCCCAGAATGGTGGGTTTGTTAATTGAAGAAACATTACATTGACTGATCCTATACTCTCTCGGGATTAGATGAAAGGTAAACTGATAGAAATATACAAAATTCTAGAGTTTGGAATGTTGAGATCAAAGGAAAAGCTTACAACCAGAGCCACACCACAAAAAATGCAATGATTTTTCTCAGAGGACACTTCATCTTTTTGAATTCATTAAATTTTAACTTAAGTTATATAACCTGCGAATGCAATGCTTACTTCCTATTGAGTGAAGATTGTGGTGGATACACACATCAATCTCTGGCCCTCTGGTATAAAGATGAGAGGGTGGTCTTTGGATTAGTGATGAGATTCCAAGAATACAACAGAAATAATTAAATTGTTATTATTGTTGCAAAATTGTCCCATGAGTGCTCAATAACTGGATCTCTTGGGACTGTATAGATGTTACACTTATATAAGACCTTAGTTTGACACCATTGGAATATTGTGCTCAATTCTTGTCACCTCATTACAAGAAAGATGTGGATGCTATAGAGAGGGTGCAGAGGAGATTTAGTAGGATATTGCCTGGATTGGTGAGCATTCCTAATGAGGATAGATTGAGAGACAGAGGATGAGGGGTAAACTGATAGAGGTGTACAAGTTGATGAGAGGCATTAATCATGTGGATATCCAGAGGTTTTCACCCAGGGCTAACATGAGGGATAGAGCTTTAAGATGCTTGCAAAAAGTATAAGATCATAAGGCCATTCAGCCCATCGAGTACTCTGCCATTTGATCATGAGGTGATCCATTCTCCCACTAAGCCCCACTCCAATGTAATCTCCCCATAACCTTTGATACACTATTCAGTTATCTATCAATCTCTGCTTTAAATAGCCCAATGAATTGGCCTCCACAGCTGCCATGGTGGCAAATTCTAGAGGTTCACCATTCTCTGGCTAAAGAAATTCCTCTACATCTGTTTTAAATGGGTGCCCTTCATTCCTGAAGTTGTTCCCTCTTGTCTGAGACTCCTCTACCATGGGAAACCACTTTTGCACCTCTATTCTGTCCAAGCCTTTGAATATTTGAATTAGTCCCCCCTTATTCTTCTGAACTCCAAGAACTGTCAAACATTCCTTGCATGCTAATCCTTTCATTCCAGAAATCATTCTTGTAAATCTTTTCTGAACCCTCTCCAATGTCAGCACATAATTTCTTAAATAAAGATCCCAAAACTGTCCCCTGTACTTCAAGTGAGGCCTTATAAAGCCTTAGCATCACATCTCTGCTCTGAAATCCTATTTCTCTAGATATGACTGTCAATATTGCATTCTCTTCCTTCACCACTGGCTCATCCTGGAGGTTGACTTTGAAGGTATCCCACACGAGAACTCCCAAGTCACTTTGCACCTCCAATTTTTTTTTTTTTCCATCCAATAATAATTTGTTTTTATTCCTTCAACCAAAGTGCATGACTGTGCACTTTTCCAACTTTGCATTTTATTTGCCTTGTAATCTATCCAAGTCTCTCTGCAGCCTCAGTTTCCTCCTCCACCTTTCTTCGTATCGTCTGCAAACTTTGCCACAGCTATTTAAACTGCAATCTCTTTTTCTTTCTTTGGCTTGGCTTCGCAGACTAAGATTTATGAAGGGGTATGTCCACGTTTGCTGCAGGCTCTTTGGTGACTGACAAGTCCGATGCAGGACAGGCAGACACGGTTGCAGCGGTTGCAAGGGAAAATTGGTTGGTTGGGGCTGGGTGTTGGGTTTTTCCTCCTTTGTCTTTTGTCAGTGAGGTGGGCTCTGTGGTCTTCATCAAAGGAGGTTGCAGCCCGCCGAACTGTGAGGCGCCAAGATGCACGGTTGGAGGCGATATCAGCCCACTGGCGGTGGTCAATGTGGCAGGCACCAAGAGATTTAATTAAGCAGTCCTTGTACCTCTTTGGTGCACCTCTGTCTTGGTGGCCAGTGGAGAGCTCTCCATATAACACGATCTTGGGAAGGCGATGGTCCTCCATTCTCGAGACGTGACCCATCCAGCGCAGTTGGGTCTTCAGCAGCGTGGATTCGATGTTTTCAGATTCTGCCAGCTCAAGTACTTCGATGTTGGTGATGAAGTCATTCCAATGAATGTTGAGGATGGAGCGGAGACAGCGCTGATAGAAGCGTTCTAGGAGCCGTAGGTGATGCCGGTAGAGGACCCATGATTCAGAGCCGAACAGGAGCATGGGTATGACAACGGCTCTACACGTTGATCTTTGTGTGTTTCTTCAGGTGATTGTTTTTCCAGACTCTTTTGTGTAGTCTTCCAAAGGCACTATTTGCATTGGCGAGTCTGTTGTCTATCTCTTTGTCGATTCTTGCATCAGATGAAATGGTGCAGCCGAGGTAAGTAAACTGGTTGACTGTTTTGAGTTCTGTGTGCCCGATGGAGATGAGGGGAGGCTGGTAGTCATGGTGGGGAGCTGGCCGATGGAGGACCTCAGTTTTCTTCAGGCTGACTTCCAGGCCAAACATTTTGGCAGTTTCCGCAAAACATGACGTCATGTGCTGGTGAGCTGGCTCTGAATGGGCAACTAAAGTGAGATCGTCTGCAAAGAGTAGTTCACGAACAAGTGGTGGACTAGCCTCGCCAAACAAACCCAGCTTAGTGCCGACATTGGCGACTTCAGGGGTTTTTATGAGACACTAAAGGCGATGTATGGCCCCTCACCCCAAGTCCAAAGCCCTCTGCGCAGCTCAGATGGCGACGTCCTCCTCAGCGACAAGATCTCCATCCTCAAACGATGGTCAGAACATTTCCAATCTCTTTTCAGTGCCAACCGCTCAGACCAAGAATCTGCCCTGCTCCAGCTCCCTCAACAGCCCTTGAGTCTAGAGCTGGATGAGGTCCTTACCCGGGAAGAGACATATAAGGCAATTGAACAACTGAAAAGTGGCAAAGCAGCAGGTATGGATGGAATCCCCCCAGAGGTCTGGAAGGCTGGTGGCAAAGCTCTGCATACCAAACTGCATAAGTTTTTCATGCTCTGCTGGGACCAAGGAAAGCTGCCTCAGGACCTTTGTGATGCCATCATCATCACCCTGTACAAAAACAAAGGCGAGAAATCAGACTGCTCAAACTACAGGGGAATCACGCTGCTCTCCATTGCAGGCAAAATCTTCACTAGGATTCTCCTTAATGGAATAATACCTAGTGTCACCGAAAATGTCCTCCCAGAATCACAGTGTGGCTTTCGCGCCAACAGAGGAACTACTGACATGGTCTTTGCCCTCAGACAGCTCCAACAAAAGTGCAGAGAAAAAAACAAAGGACTCTACATCACCTTTATTGACCTCACCAAAGCCTTTGACACCGTGAGCAGGAAAGGGCTTTGGGAAATACTAGAGTGCCTTGGATGCCTCCCCAAGTTCCTCAACATGGTTATCCAACTGCACGAAAACCAACAAGGTCTACTTCCTCAGGAGTTTGCGGAGGAGCTAGTGGAGTTGTTCAAGTGAACCGGTACGGACTTGAAGGGCCGACATGGCCTGTTTCCGTGCTGTAAACAGTAATATGGTTATATGGTCGGGTCAAATACAGAAATGAGCTCTCCGAACCCTTCTCCATTGACAACGGTGTGAAGCAAGGCTGCCCACCCTCGCAAAAACCCTCTTTACTATCTTCTTCAGCATGATGCTGAAACAAGCCATGAAAGACCTCAACAATGAAGACGCTGTTTACACCCGGTACCGCTCGGATGGCAGTCTCTTCAATCTGAAGCGCCTACAACTCACACCAAGACACAAACTGCAATCTAAATCATTAACATATTATATAAAGAGAAATGAGGGCATTTAAGGAGTAAGTATTTTTACAGAGAGTGGTGAGGACGCATAGAATATGCTGCTGGCAACTGTGGGTACAATGGAATCTTTTAATAGGTACCTAGAACTGAGAAAATTGGAAGGATGTGCAGCAGGACAATTCTGGGCAATTGTTAGAATAGGTTGAGGTCAGCACAACACTGTGGGCCTGTACTGTGTTATAGATTTATGTTCTGTTATTTTCTTGTAGTAGTAATTATTTCAGCAGATGCAAGTCTGAGACAAAAAGTGTGTCAGTTGTGCAAGTGTTGTTCAAGTGCTGCAAAACAATTATCTATCTAGTTAAAATATAAGATTTTGCTGTAATTATACTGAGCTTTGGTTGAGAGTATGCCTGGAATACTGTGTATATGTTTAGTCCTTCCACTTTTTAATCACGTTACAGACACACTGAATTACTGCCTGGGTTGAGGGGTTATTAAATAGAGTTATTTAAATGGTTGAGCCTTGCCTCAGTGGATTTTGGAAGAAAGAGAAACAGCAACTATTTTCCCAGAGAGGACTGTAATGACAATAGTTTCTGAATAAAACTTTGTTGCTCTTGAAATTTAACCATCTAATTCCCCATTCAAATCATTGCTGCATGTATCAGGTGTTTTCTGCGTTTGACACATGTAATTATGTCATTTTTCATGAAGTTCTCTTTTAGAGCAATCCTAGGAAAAGTTCACGTGATTTAAAGCAAAATTATCCTTGTACCAAAAAAAGTTTTAATGGTGCTGTTTACCTTGTAGCAATGTCAAGTCGAGTTTATTGTCATCTGATTGTACAAGTACAACCTGATTAAACAGCATTCTCTGGTCCTCGGTACAAAAACATGCAGACGTACTTGTTTAAGGACTCTTGTGCATTTTATCGATTTCTTTTATTCTCTCTATATTGCTCTGTTGGTTTGTTTACATTCATTATCTGTTTACAGTTCTTTATTTACATGTATACACTGAGTACAGTTTCTTTTTGCACTACCAATAAGTGGTAATTCTGCCTCGCCTGCAGGAAAAGAATCTCAGGGTGGTATGTGATATCATGTATGTACTCTGACAATAAATGTGAAATTTGGCCTCCTGAGTTCATCTAACAATTCTTGCTCTGCTCAAGATTCCACATCTGCAGTTTTTGTGTTTCTCTGTTGAAAATGGTTAGCTTGATTAACCTGGTTTCTGAAAAACAATTTGGTTAATGACATTGTGCAACATTTGGCCTTGATGACCTACCTTGATATTTTCAAAAGTTTCTAGGTCCTATTTTGTTTCCAAATCCAACATGGGATCAGGAGGAGCAAAACTGCCTCAGCTCTATTTCTCTTGAAAACTCAGTCGGTTGCCGTGAATGGTGTCTGGGAAGAGACTGGAGACCAACCTTGCTGCTTACCTCCTTTGTACAGTTTAGTCTTGTGTTGTATTCTGATTTGGGTAATTAGTCTGTGGTGAAGTTTGCAGAATGTCTGTAGTTAAATTTAGGCAAAACACTTCAAAAGAAATAGCAGATATGGTAGGAACACTGTGGGAATAAAACTGGATCAAAGTGAAGATTCACAAGGATTCTTAAAATCAAAATTTCATAATGCAAAACTCCTCCTGTTCCTATGTTCCTATTTCCTTTATAACAAGGTTTCCTGCCTTGGGTATATAATGATGTGGTTGTAAGCCAATATTACACTGTTGCCTTGGTGCACCATGTTATTAGAAACAATTATGGCTCAAGGAGGAGTAATTTGATAGCATCTTCAACTGTGGTATTTTGGCAAAAAGAAGAAATTCTATACCATCGGTCTGAGTTGGATTTTAACTCCCTTCCTCAGTGTGAAAATCTGTTGTATGAAACTACAATCGTTGGATGTTATCCAACGGGGTGCCTGTGACATATACAGTAGCAGTAAGCTGTTGCAATTTACTATTGGGCTCACTGGAAAGGATGGGATATTACAATCAAATCTAATGTTAATACTATAGTTAGAAGAGAGTTAAATTCTGATAAGGTGGTTCTAATACATGAACCTGGTGCCTTGTCTGGTTAAAACCAATTTAAAAGTTGGTGTCACTGGAAGTTTTCACCAGATTAGACAGTATTTTTGAGAGAGAAAGAGTAGTGTGTCATTGACATAAAGCATTAATTCTCCTCCCTCTCCCTTCGTCTCTCCTTGGCTGATCAGCATGGTATTTCCAGTATCTGGTTCTTCCAGATTTTCACCAATTTTGTTTCTGAATTCTCAACTGTAATCCAAACTCAGGAAAAAGGGCACACAATAGAGTTCGAATACCTTATGAACCGAATTTAAGATCGTATTAATACTCTTCATCTGTTTGTTGGTACCAAATATAGATTGTAGCTTGACCAAAAACTACATGTGGTTATGACAGCTGTTATTTTTAATCAATATTTGGAGTTGTCACCTTCAAGATGAACATTTATTGCTTATCCCAAACTGCCCTTGAGAAGGTGGTGAAGTTCCTTCAGTAAACTAGAGAGGGGTGTTTGGTTCGGTGCGGACTAGAAGGGCCTAATGGCCTGTTTCCGTGCTGTAAATTGTTATGTTATGTTATGTTATGTACAACCAGACATCATCCACATACAGACAAATAATACACATGCAGGTTAAGTATTGTAGCTATAAAAATAAATAAATATTGTTTTGTACAAATGAGGGTCTCGTATGGTTAGTGTGAGCAGTTACTTTGGTCATTCAGTGTTCTCACTGCCTGTGGGAAGAAGCTGTTCCTCAGCCTGATGGTGTTGGCTCAGATACTCCTGTATCTCTTCCCCGACAGGAGCAGCTGAAAGATCCTGTTTGCTGGGTGGAAGGGGTCCTCAATGATTTTGTGCACCCTCTTCAAACAACAATCCCGGTAGATCACGTCGATTTGGGGGGGAAGGGAGATTCCAGTGATCCTCTTTGCCACTATTGTGGTCCTGTGGATTGACCTCTGATCCATTTCTCTGCAGCAACCATACCAGACTGTGATGCCGCCAGCCAGGATGCTCTTGATAGATCTCCTATAGGTTGACATAATGGTGGTGGGTAGCCTTGTCCATTAAGTCTTCTCAGGTAGTACAGTCATTATTTGCCTTCTTAACAAGTGAGGAGATGTTGAGTGTCCATGATAGGTCACTAGTTAAGTGAACTCCAAGGAACTTGGTGCTCTGAACTCTACTACAGAGTTGTTGATGTGTAGTGGATGGTGGTCATTCCTGATCGCACTCAAGTCCACGATCATCTCCTTTATCTTGTCCACATTGAGATTTGGATTGTTACTTTCACACTTTTTCATGAGATTTTCCACTCTTCTCTGTGTGATATCTAGCAAAGTCTCTGATTTTGTTGCATTTTTGAAGATCCTCAATACAAATACTATTCATTATGTCAAATTCTATTTCAATTTCTGAAACTTGGCTGTCTCTCACTATCATTGGAACTCTTGTTCCTCCTCCAAAACTGCGTAAGCATTTTTAAAAAGTGGCAAATTCCTTAAAGGAAGACTTGTGATCTCTGCAATACTGCCAGGTTTAAGGAACCCTAACTGAGCAGGAGGCAAAGTTAGAGGGATCTAAATATGGTGATGCATCTAAGCAGTAGTAGACACAGGGGGGCAATACAGGCATTGAGATGCTTTAGCAAAGAACAAGGCTTTCCACGACTCTGAGGGACATCAAAGTATGGATATCTTTGATCTAACATTGAAATAAAATATCCTCCATGAGAGAGCTATGTTTCCAGACTGTGGATATCATCCTATTTGGAAGTGCTACTCTTTAGTTAATTTTAGAGACTGTATAAATCTGCAAGGATGCTGCAATCATGAATCCATGATTTTTTGATTTTTAAAAAAAAAAGCAAAGGTTCTGTAACTTTAAATGGCGGTTCATACTTGATCAATAATTATTAATGTTAGCCTTGTTCCTCCTCCTCATTGGTGGCTTTGTTTGGGATTGTTAAACAGAGTGAAATAGTCTTAATTTCAATGTCATGTATTAATCTTTGCCCCTTTTATTGCAAGATGAGTAATTTTGATCAGATGGAAAGATACTGTCCCATCCACTCATGATCAATGGTTATATGATATGATGTCATATTTAACCTTGGAGAAAATGAGATGTTCCATAAGTGGCTCAAATTTAAACTTGCATAATCTTTGGGGTTCTTTCTTGAATTATTTTCATAGCCTCTAATGGGAATCTTAATCAGGATCTTTGTGATTCTTGTAATTATGTTTATTTTTATTTCTACTGGCAATTTTTTGTTTCTACATGGCCATGCAACTTTGGAATGGTTTGGGTTTAGAATAGTTCATTATATATTTTTTCTCTTTTTTCTTTTTTAGTTTTTTTAATTTACCTTTCAATAATACTGTTGTGTGAGAATTTTTTCTCTGACTTATTGTGCATGTCTGCTCTTATACAGTTTGTATTAGTTTTATGCATCATTCCTTTATGTATGTATGTATGTACTCTTATATAAAATTCAATAAAATATTGAAAAAGAAAGAAATGCTGGTATTACTTTCCGTTCTAATGTCTAACAGAATAATTCAGTTACTTTTTCTTCTGGAAAAAAAATTTTGATATTGATTTTTGCAGGAATGTTTTCCTATAAACTAACTTTTTCATTTGTCCTCCTCCTGGAAGTGGCGGGTGGGAAATGGGTTCAACATGCTTGTTCTTGTTATAGCACTCCCTCCATACAGGTGCATCTGTACTAGTTTTGAGTCACTACTATTAAATAATAACATAATTCTGAAATCATTGATCTGAATCTCCCAAACGTCTTGCCAGAGATAAAGGAGACAGACAAAATAGATGTGCAGATACTCACAGGGTTTATCTATTGAGCAGCAATAGTTCTGGAGAAAAGGAAAGTTCTGCATATAGATTGCTTTGTTTGCAGTATTTTAGTTATATACTACTTTTTGCATCTAGCCAAGGGCCCGTGACACCATGATGCTCACCTAAAAAGATGGGCAGCTTCCAAAAAAGAGGATCAATTATTGCTTCTCAGGCTATTTTATATTGAGTACAGATATTTAAAGTACAGACAGGATAAGGTCCAACGTAAAACCTAAAGGTGAATATGTTCCCAGCCTCCTTCCATCTCTGTCATTCTTGAAGTAAAGATTATTGGTTTGAGAGGCACTGTATTTTATGATAGACATATTGTAGTGGGCCAACACAGCAAATAGCTGTGTTGAACACTATGATTGGCCAGACAGCATGTGGGATGAGACGCCCACTCCTATAGGCCACAGGAATAGTGGCCAAATTGGCCATTCGCTACCAGCAGATTGCAGGGGGTCCTATCTGGGCCCGCGCATCCAGGAATAACCAATCAGCAGCCAGCCTCGCTCAACCCATGCCCCAGTGGTGACATGGCCAGCTGCCTATAAAAGGCAGAGCTGCAGCCCAATAAAGCCAGTGTCAATGACACTCATTTGGTGTGCAAGTCTTCATTCAACCTCAAGCTATAACCGTAACAGCCCCACTAAAATATCTTGACAAATTGGAACATCCACGCGATGGTGAATTAATAAACAGCAGCATTAATTGTATTAAAAAAAATCTTCTTTTGCTCTACACAATCCTCTGCATGAACTCAGCAGGAAGAGTAGCATCAGTGGGAGAAAAAGAATGGTTGCCGTTTCAGCCTGGAGTACTTCATCAAGATTGGAAATTCAAAGAGAAGCCAATGAAAAAAAAAATGACTGGATGGGAGGAGCATGAAGAGGGCCCATGTGTGATTGGTGAACCAGGGAGAGGCGAAGCATGATAGACAGGCAGAAGAGTGGCAGATGTCAGAAAAAGGGTGAGCGAGGCAAGAACAATAGAGGTCAGTTGGAGGAAGATGAGTCACACAAGGTGGAGTAGGTGATTAGAAGACAAAAGTGCTTGAATCTGATAAAGAAGATGACAATTCTGGTAAAAAGAAAGATTAGATGGATCCAGAGGGGGTGAGGAATGTGGGGGAAGAATCCAGTGGACAAATGGGGATGGAAGGAGATGGAGGAGGGGAGGGGATGAGAATGGTTGGGAGATTGGGTACTGCTGGGTGCGATAGGAGCCAAAAAAAATAAGGAAGGGAAAGAGCAGAGGCATGGAGAGGAAGAGCGAGGGGATTCGTAAACTAAAGCTAGAAAATTCTACATCCATGTCATTGAGTTGTAGATTGGCCAGGCAGATTATGAGGTGTTGCTCCTCTTGTTCATGCAGGTCTTAACTCTGGCAGTAGACAGAGAAGATTCAGATGAGCAGGTAACTGCCAATTCTTCAGAAGACACTTTTAACAAAACCTTTTGTGTGATCACATCAAGCAGTCTGCTTCTCATACATTTCATTAGCAGAAGGAGTGATCAAATTTTTGCAAGGTTTTACACCAACTGCTCTAAAAGTTGATCCTGATCAATTAACCATTACTATTCACTTTACACCTTTGCAAAGCTCCTTGGGATTCTTTGATTCTGCAACTGCTCTTTCACTGTCAAGTTCTTTTTACTTCAATTATTTTCTAAGTGTGGCCTGAATTCTGTAGTAATGTTTTTAAAAGGCTGGAAAGATATATTGGTGTTCCTTCAAGGGCACGGGTTTGCCTCACTTCTTGTCCATTTCTGAAGTGAAATATTGTAATTAATCTTTTAGCTACTTACGTTGGATGAGCAATGCTATTTATTGGAAACACACAAGAGACTGCAGATGCTGGAATCTCAAGCAGTATACAATCTACTTGAAAAATTCAGTTCGCTAAATAGCATCAGTGGGAGAAAATATAACACTGGACCACCATTTTTTTCCCCCCAAAGGTGGCTTCCTGAAGAAAAATTGGGGATTCTAATAAGACAACTTCAGATTTGCTGTATCACGTAGGAAGTTGGAGGAATCATTAAACATATTAAATTGAATAACATTTAATTTAATCACATAGTGATACTAACATGTCGTGTTAGTTCAACTACCTAAAAATATTTTGCTGATTTTCATATGTCTTTCATGTCAGTCTCCAGCATTGATAGATTCCATTCGCCCTGATACTACTTTTCCATGGTTGCAATGTCTTGGTGAAACGTTTCACCACATTTGTCACTAACTGCACCAAGATCAACAGGGAAAAATTGAATTTTCAATGACATGTTGCACTTCATTATAATAAACACTTTGGGCCAGAACCCTTCGGAAGTAGTTTTTAACTTCTCGTGAGGAAGTGAGTACACATTAACAGCCATGGGAATTGAAAATGTGGGCTTGTTGTGGTATTATTTATGCCTTTTTCCCCACTCCTGTTCTTGATTGGTTAGACAAATCACATATGACACACATGGACACCACTTCCAAATAATATCCATTACAAACAGCCTTGTAGGGATGGGTGTAGTCGAATGGAATTTTTTGACTTATTGTCCATAAAACAAAAGGGACTAAGAAACATGAAGTAAGATTTATTAGGAAAGGCAGATGTTATTCTTGACAATCTTTATTTTTCTCTAATCTGTCTGCCTCATTTTCTTGCAACGTTTGCAGTTATCCAAATCTTTTCTACCTTTCCAGAATCTGCGGAATGCTAGTAGATTAAATACGTTGAAGAAGGGGGTCAGGCCCAAAATGTCAGTGATGTATGGATTTCTGTGTGTTTTTACTTGGATTACAACCAATATCTTGCCTTCACTAAATCTGCAACAAATTCCTATGAGAACTTTAGATGCAGGTCCCTAAATATAGAGAACCTCAGCCTTATTATTTTGCCTAATATTATTTTCTCCATTGATTAATTATTGTTAATTCCTCTCTCCTTGTACCCCCTTGATCATCTATTATATAATTTTAGTATCCTCTATTATGAAACTGTTTCAAATAATTTTTGAAATTGGCCATTTCCCGCTTTTAACCCCACCCCTGCCCCCACCCCAAACTAATCACCAAATGGACAAACATTTATTTTGGCTACTGTATTCCTTGCAATATATCTGCAAAAGCTCTTACTGTTTTAAAATTATTTTCCAATTTGATCAAATGTCTTCTATTTTTAAACATCCTTTTTTTTTCAATCCTCTGGTTTGTTCTGCACTGATGTTTTCTTTTTCTTTCAATTTGATTCATTTAGAAGCCATGGATGGCAGATCCTACTCATTTGCTTCCTCAATTGAACAACTCTTAAATGACTGCCGTTGGTAATCTACCATTAAAAAGTTTGTTTTCCCAGTCAATCGTAGCCTCTGACTATATTTTGGGCTTGTGCACAAGTTTCTCACATTCACAATCCAATTCATTTTGATATTCCACCATGATTTGATCATTCTTTCTCAAGAGATCATTCGTCATAACATTAAGAAAACAAGCCGCAAGGTCATGGAAATTGTACAGATTGGAGAAGGTAGTGCTAGCTGTCCTTAAGCAAATAAGAGTGGATAAATCCCCAGAGCCTGACAAGATATTCCCTCAGAAATTCCCTCCCTTGAGGGAAGCTAGTGTATATATTTAAAATGTCCTTGGCCATGGATGTGGTCCTGGAGGATCAGAGGGTAGCTCAAGTTGTTCCATTGTTTTAAAAAGGCTCCAAAAGTATTCCTGGAAATCATAGGCCAGTGAGCCTGATGACAGTAGAAGGTAAATTATTGGAAGGTGTTCTAAAAGATTGGATATAAAATTATTTGGTTAGCCAGGAACTGATTAGGAATAATCAACATGCTTTTATGTGTGGTAGATCAAGCTAACCCAATCTTCTAGAGTTTATCAAGGAAGTTACCAGTAAGGTTAATGAAGGAAAGGCTGTGGATGTTGTTTACATGGACTTTAGTAAGACCTTTGACAAGGCATGGGAAGTTGGTCAGAAAGGTTCAAATGTTGGTTATTTATGGTGACGTAGTGAATTGGATTCAACAATGGCCAGATGGGAGAGGCCAGAGAGGGGTAGTGGATGATTTCTTCTCAGACTGGAGGTCTGCGACTAGTGGTGTGCCTCAGAGATTAGTGCTGGGACCATTGTTGTTTGTCATTTTTATCAATGATCTGGATGCTAATATGGTACATTGGATCAGCAAGTTTGCAGATGACACTAAGATTGGAGGAGTGGTGGGCAGTGAAGAAGATTTTCAAACCTTGCAGAGGGATCTGGACCAGCTGGAAGAATGGGATGAAAAATGGCAAATGGAATTTAATACAGACAATTGAGAGGTATTTGTCTTTTGGAAGGACAACTAAGAAAGGATGTACACAATAAGTGTACATTGAGGAGTGTGATAGAACAGGGGGAACGTAGGAATATACATAGATAATTCCCTGAAAGTGGGTTGTAGAGAGCTTTTGGCATATTGACCTTCATAAATCAAAGTGTTGAGTATAGGAACTGGGATGTTATGTTAAAGTTGTATAAGACATTGCTGAGGCCAAATGTGCAGTTCTGGTGACCTAACTACAAAAAAGATATCAATAAGATCGAAAGAGGGTAGAGAAGATTTACTAGGAAGTTGTCTGAACTTCAGGAACTGAGTTACAGGGAAAGGTTAAGCAGATTAATACTTTATTCCCCGGAATATAGAAGAATGAGTGGGGATTTGATAGGTATTTAAAATTACAAATATATGGGATATAGATAGAGTAAATGTAGGTCGGCTTTTTCCATTGAGGATGGGTGAGATACAAACCAGAGGACATGGGTTAATTGTGAAAAGGGAAAAGTTTATGGTGACATGAGGGGAAACTTCCTCACACAGAGTGGTGGGAGTGTGGAATGAACTGTCAGCTGAAATGGTGAATGTGGGCTGAATTTTAACATTTAAGAAGAATTTGGACAGGTACATGGATGGGAGAGGTATGGCAGGCTATGGGCTCGGTGCAGGTCAGTGGAAATTGGCAAATAAAATAGTTCAGCACAAACTAGAGGGGCTGATGAGGCCTGTTTGTATGTTATCACGTTCAATGGAACCTGGAAAATGATTCAATCATTTCTCCTCAGTTGGGCTGTAGGAATCTCATTATCTTTTCTAATTCAAGAGATTACTTCTATGCACAAATTTAATTATATATACACACAAGGAAATCATTAACTTTTGTGCAATGAAATCTTGATTTCAGTACCTGAAATATACCAGAATTAATCCTATTCAATCATGTCAAATCATCAGAAATAATATCAATATTCAGACTTGTGAAACTAATACCTATTTTTCTTTATTTATATATAGATATATATATAATATATATCTATAGATATCTATATAGATATATATATCTGAGGGGGAGAGGGGGAGAGGGGGAGAGGGAGAGA
Organism: Narcine bancroftii; assembly: GCF_036971445.1. NCBI lineage: Eukaryota > Metazoa > Chordata > Chondrichthyes > Torpediniformes > Narcinidae > Narcine > Narcine bancroftii. Next base: position 30,054,026 of record NC_091477.1, on the reverse strand, counting down.
GGGAGAGGGGGAGAGGGGGAGAGGGGGAGAGGGGGAGAGGGGGAGAGGGGGAGAGGGGGAGAGGGGGAGAGGGGGAGAGGGGGAGAGGGGGAGAGGGGGAGAGGGGGAGAGGGGGAGAGGGGGAGAGGGGGAGAGGGGGAGAGGGGGAGAGGCTCATGATCACCCTCAGCCATTCCAACATATGCCATTCACTGCACTAAACTGTCAGCCTTTGTCATCGGAGGCCCTGGTGACTGTGTGGATGGATTAAATTTTACTCAGCAATGGAAATACTTTGTGCTATCGGGGTCATGATCCAGGCAACGAAATGACTGCATTCATGTGAAATGTTCACTGAAGTCTTTTCAAATCATTATAACCACATCAATCTCATCACTTTCTGCCCCTAGAAAAAAAAACTCACCCTGGCGCACCCAGGAACACGCTCCACCTCAAGGTGGGCCTGAGACAAGTTGTGCATCAGTGGCCAACTGTCCCACACTGTGGATCAATGACCTGCTCTCTCAGGCCACTGATCCACCAGTGAATATGGAGCCGGGCAACCAATGGGGCAAATCTTTCAGAGCAACCCCGAAGTGGCCACTCCCCTCCCCTGATCTGCTGCCAACCACCCCCTCCCCCCGAGCCACTCTCACTCCCTCTGCTCCTGTAAGCTGCTCAAAAGGGTGCAAAGCCAGATGTTCATGCATTGGACACTGCGATGTTCCTCCATCCAGCTCCAGCTCCAGCTCCAAGCAAAACTCATTTAGCACAAAGCAAATTTTGTTCACTTGGAAAAAGGGATTTACCTCACATACTTGAAGTTCAAAACACACTTTGGACTGCAGAGAAATTAAATAAAAGCTGATCTGGATCAAAGGCAGAAGTTGAGAGGAATACACAATGGGTTTTGCTGAGTAAGATTCAAGATACTGTATTCGACAAATTTATGTCCACGGTTTTGCAACAAAAATAATTGTTACTGATTATTTTTAAAACTCCTGAACTATTTGAAGAATTATTTAAAAGCAACCAAGTTTAAATGACAGTTTGCTGCACTCCAAACGCCTGTCTGAAATATTTATAATCCAACAAGGGATGATTTTATCACTCCTGCTAAGTAGTTCATTCAATGGTGGGAAGATTGATAGCACAATATCTTGCGATTGGCATAGACAACTATGTCACCCAATACTGAAATGCTTTCAAACAACAAACAAAATCAAGTTTCTCACTGGTTGAGCTGCTGTCTGTTTTGGGGTTAGTTATTTTGTTTTCATTGAGACTCATTTTACTCCCTTTTGGCTTTTGTTTTTTTTTCTTCTGTCATTTTTAATGACTAACTCATGATTTTTTGGTGCATTTTCATATCTGAAGATCTCTTCCCTGATGTGAAATTGCATCGCCATAGTTTTTTTGGAAGCAACTTTTTCTGTGGATTGTTTTTTGATAAACTATCCTCCGTTTATTTTCATACATGATATATTTCAAGCAGCAACAATCGAAAACTTAAATTACATAGTGTCTGTATTTCAACCACTGACACACCATCCAGTCCATGCATGGTAAAAGGTTGCCCACCCCTGCTCCTCCAGATTATAAGTCTTAGAGTTGTGCAACAGAAACTAACTCTTCAGTCCACTGTTTATGATAGCCATCATGCCTTTTTTACACTAATCTTACTTGCCTGCCATGATTCCATGGCTTAATCTGAGCAGATACATCTTAAATGCTGTTCCTAGTTCCACCACTTCCTCTGGCAGATATCAATTGCCCTTCCTGTGAAAACTTTACTCTTTGTATTCCCTTTAAAACTCCTTCCTCTCAACTTGTTCTGCATTTAAGTTCTCATGAAGCATCACTTTGCACCTGTCCAAGTAAATTCCATTTGTGATTCCAGTTGATTAGTACTCAGTTATTCACCATATCTTGAATTTTGGTATCATTTGTAAACTTCAAATCATTAATACATGACAAATAACAGGACCGAGAATGACTGCTTGCAGCACACCATTTGCTACAGATTTCCAAAACTCATTCCCTTCCCCCTCTGCCTCCTTCCTCCAAGCCAATATTGTATCCAATTGGCTAGCTCACCCTGAATCCCATGTGTTCTGATCTTCTGTACCAGCTCTTGCAAGGTCAAAATATTATGCAAATATTTCAATTTGATTTAAGCTCAATATGTTTAACATGTTTAACAGAAATCTGCTGCACAACTACATTTCCTTGTGATGACTATATCTTGTGTTCTATATGTAACAGTTGGTCACAGTAACTGCTCTGGTGGTCACAAGCTGTTACTCTTTCATTTGGTTGCCACAATGCTGGTAGCAATTATTTTGATAAAGAGCTTACAAGACATCTCTGTTTCAGTATGAAGTCATTTATAATTCTTTTTAAAACTTTATTTTGTAGCAGCAGTGATATAACTTCAGAATCCCACTGGTTTTAAAGTCATTTCTGTTATTTAAAATAGGTTATGATTGCTCAGTAGCCCCTGTGTTGCAAACTTCAATCTAACATGTATAGCCTTTGTGGAAAAATATTTCAGACTTTTAACATGCTTGTGAGGAAATGCTTTCTAGTTTTGCTCCTAAATAACCTAAATTTTAATTTAATACCATGTCTCATTGTTCTTTATTCTCCCAACAGATTTTTTCTTTCTCTTTCTTCTCTGTACCTTAAAATTAAACCGGTGTCAGTAACCCTTGGAAAAAAATACAAGATGCATGGTGAAAATTTCCCGCCTGTATTATTGACAAGCAAAGATCTGCTTTTTTAATAGTCTTATTTTGTTTGATCTCCCACCCTCCTCCCCCTCCACTGCCTGCTCCCATCTTACCCCCCTTCTCCATCCTAATGTTCCCTCTAATTTTTAGTAGTTTGTGTGTGGAAAAATCTTTGTGCAAATTTTTCCTGTGACAGAAGCATATGCACACTGAATGCTTGTGCAAATGTAAAATTGAAATTGTTGTAAGATAATTTTAGCATTGCCCATTTCTCATGCCTAATAAAACTGTATTGGCATGTTTAATATAATACAAGTATGATTACCCTTGATTTTGATTACTACATTAATTTAGGTAACTAAATGTTTGTGTGCACATTAATTTCCTTTGTGTGCTGGATCCAGAATGTGTCCGTGCACATGAACAGCTTAAAGGGAACAGTGCTCCTCCCCCTCCCTTTCTGGGCCCATTTTACACGTTTTTATTCCATTCAACCTTTGAAAGCCCAGTGTATTAAAATGTTATCAAACAGAAATGGATTTTTAAAGTAATGCCTGGTCAAACCAATATTGCTTCTAAATTGTATCTTGTTTCAGCACCTGTGTGCAATGCACTGGAGATGTGTTATATTTTGTGTAAGTAAAGCTTTCAGAATTCTGAACCTTTCTTGCCTTGAAAGAGTTTGGGGGAAAAAGCAGAAGATTTTATTTTATTAAATTGAGTAAACACATCATGCCAGACTGCTGGCACATATTGTGTGTTGACAGATTCTAAAAACTCCAAATGCTGAAAATGGAGCTTTGTTTCAGTACTTTGAGACAAAGAATGCTAGGCATTCAAAATTTTGATGTTTTGTGAGGTGTTTTGTTGACCGAAATATCAATCTTGGGTGAACAGATGTAATGAATCACAGAAAGCTAGCCATTTTAAAATATCCTTTCTCGAAAAATTACTTCATATTCTGCTGCGGGGTGTCATTTTGTTCCTGTATTTGTTGTCTGGATTATAATAATGCCATTCTTCTAACTATATTCTTCATTATATGAAAATATCAGGTTGCTGTTCTAATAATTTAGCTACAATCCTTTAGTTGCATCCTGTGAAGGATTAGTATGACATAATATTCCTAATGTGGCAATGTGTTCACAACACTGGACTTGCAAATATTCATGTCACTCTGCATCCAGCAAGTTTTTTTTTTACTTATTTTTCTCTTCATTAGAAGTCAGTGGAGTTTACAAAGATACAGTTTGGCAGCTTTCTGTGAATTCATTCAAGGGACTGTTCTTCACACACTAGCCTAGGGGAGAGTAAGGAGAGGCTGTTCAACAATAGACAGTCGGATACAGTTTCATAAATTTAAAGCAAACTCGTATGTCTAACTTGCAGGCAGAAGTGAACGCCCATGACATGGGCTGCCTGTCATATTGGTATCGTCAGAAAATAAGCAGACCAGAAACTACGCTCGTCCCCTCAATTGGAGATGCAAATATGCACCCACAATACCTGGAAGATCTTGTGCAAGTCGAACCTGGCATTCAAGAATATCAGTGTCAATTCTCAAAGAAACCATTCTGGCTTAACAAATGAAAGGTAGGTATTAAAAGAAATAAACATTACTGAATGTGGAGTTGGGAGAGGTAGGAGCGTTTAACTCAAACCCATATTAAAAGTGCCAGTCACTTTTGGAAAGTTCTCAACTTCTTTTATTGAAGATATCCCATAGAAAAGTAGAGCACAGGAACAAGCCCTTTGACCCATGTGTTTATGTCAAACATGATGCCCAAATTAAATTAAAATAGTGTTTCATGCTCAGGAGAAATATCCCTCATTTCCATGCATTTTAAAGTGTCTATTCAGAAGCCTCTTAAAGATTATTATCCATTGCTTTTCCTAGCAGCCAGTTCCAGATACCTCCCACTCTCTAACTTAAAAAAAATCTTATACCTTGTACAACTCCATTAAACATTGCCATCTTCACCTCAATGCACATCCACTAGTGTGTGACATTATTACCCTGGGAATAAGATTCTGACTATCTACCCTGTCAATGCTTCTCATAATTTTATAGACCTATCTACCTCTGATTTTGATTCTCATGAAGAAAGCATGTCAGCACCTCTACTTCCTCTAGAGTTTTCGAATGTTGGTATGTCATGGAAACCCTTGCCAACTTCAACATGAGTGTAAAAGAAAATGCTGACTGGCTGCATCGTGGGCTGGTATGGGGGCACCAACACCTCTGAGCAGATAGCCCCATAAAAGGTCGTGAACACAACCCAATACATCACAGTCAAAACTCTCCCCACCATTGAGAAAATTCACATGGAACACCAACCAGGATGTACTCTGTTCTCACTGCTGCCAATCAGGAGAAGGTAGCAGTGTAGGGTCCCACAAGATTCAGGTTCAGGAACAGTTGCTACCTATTCACCATCAGACTCCAAAACATTGAACTCAATTAGAGACACATTTACGGACTTTTATTTTACACATTATTTATTACTGACTCTTTTCTCTATTGCATAGTTTGTGAACACTTTCTTTGTTTGCCTTTTTCTCTTTTGTATATGTATCTTGAATACAGATTTTTTTGGCATCAGTGATAAGTAGAAATTCTATCTGGCCTGCAGGAAAAAGATTTAATGTCAGAGTACAGAAATGACATCACATACAACCCTGCGCTGCTTTTTCCTGCGGTTGAGGCAGAATTATCACTTTTTGGTAGTACCAAACAACTGTACTCAACGTACACATGTAAACAAATAAAGAAATGTAAACAAACTGTGCAATACAGAGAGGCAAAAAAAATCAGTTAAGTACAAAATTAAGAGTCCTTAAATAGGTTCCTGTTTGAGTTTGTTGTTGAGTCTGATAGTGGAGGGGTAGCAGCTGTTCCTGAATCTGGTGGGGTGAGTCTTGTGGCACCTTGATGATTGCTACTGCACTCTGAGGGCAGCATTATCTGTAGATGTTCAAAATGGCAGGGTGAATTTTGCCTGTGATATCCTGGCTGTGTCCATTACATTTTGCAGAGCTTTATATTCAGGAGTATTGGTGTCCCCATAATGGACCGTGATGCATCTAGTCAGCACACTTTCCACCACACATCTATAGAAAATTTGCCTATGTCATATCAAACTTTCACAAACTCCTGAGAAAATAGACGGACTGACATGCCTGAGTATAAGCAAGAGTTTATTAATTGCCAAATGTAGGAGGATTTTTTTAAAGAAATCTTGTGGCAAGGAATTGAGAATATTCTCTTGTAATTCTTGTCTAATGCTCTTTGCTATTGATTAGATTTTATACTTGAAGACAAACTCATCAGGTTCAAAACCAATGTTCTGAACATGAGGGCAATTATAAAGGTGCGAAGAGTTGCCTGGAGTGGATTACAAAAATAGGATAAAGTTTACTAGATGAGGAGTGGCAGATATTAAAGTCAATCATTCCTAATGCTGAGAAGAAAGGACTCAATGAGAAAGAGGATTCAATAATGAGGAAAACAAACAATAGCAATAATAATAAAGAAGGGGGAACCAAAGAAAGTCGAGGAAATATTAGATAAATGGTGAATGGCGCAACATCGAAAGCCAGTGATGGAACAGAATTGGGAATTTTTCAGGAACCAACTACAGAAAACTAGAAAATTGATTATCGAAATAAACTGGCAAGTAATATCACAACAAGCATTGAGAGTACTGTGGGCAGATAAAAAGGCAGGGAATGAGCATGGTATGCTTGGGGGACTTGGAGAAGGAAACTTGGGAATTAATAGCAGGAAATGAGGAAATGATTGATAATTTAAACCAATGGTTTGCATCATTCTTCACAGTGAAGAACTGTATAAATCCCAAGGATGACAAACTGTTTTCAAATAAGAAAAAAAACATAATTCCTATTATGAGGGCCAAATAATGAAGAAAATATTGTGACTATGGATTTCATATCCTGCAACGAAGATTTTAAAAGGAAGCGATAAGATAGAAAGTTAAAACATTGATTAATGTTTTTCAAAACTCACTTAGTTCCAGGATGCTACCAGCAGATTACAAAAACCACAAACATAAAACGCCTTGTTCAAAGCAGACAGAAATTAGAAAATTATCAGCCAATTAATTTAATATCTTGTTGGCAATATGTTGGAGTTGATCATCAAGGAAGAAATTTGTCATTTAGAAAAGCTTAATGCAATCAAACTGTGCACATGGTTTAATAAAAGTGAAATAAAGTTTGGTAAATTTGTTAAAGATCATCATGGATAAAATGAGCAGAATTGATGGAGGGAAACCTAATAGTATATTTGGACAGAAGGATTTGGATGAGGTGCTACAGAAAAGGTTAGTACTCAAAATAAGGGTGCATGGTATCAGAAGTAGTATGTTAATTTGGATTAAAGACTGGGTATCATGAAGACAGAAAGTCAGAATAAATGGGTAAAAGTCATGTAGAAGAGCAAACTTGGGAATCTATCATTGTTTACAATTGATGATCATTTCAATGTTACATAAAATTATCTATAATTTTCTCACTAATCAGTGCAGAGATATTGAATATATTTGGATCAAGCTGCTGTTGACATGGTTGTAATCACATAATGACAGATGTTGACAATGGGAGGATTAGGAGTTTTTTTTGTGAATGACAAGGAACTTGACTCTCCTTTCAATACTCTAGTAGATATCCAGAGGTTTAGAGGGAATTTTAATAAGAAATTTGAAGTAATTGGGAATTCAATCCTCCAACGTGGCTCTGTGGAGTCGGAGGTGCCAGAGCTGTGGGCCAATACAGACTTGTGTTCTCAATGTGGCAGGTTGGATCGAAAGCTGAATGTTCATGATCCAAGAAAAACATGACCAAGAAATGCTGTGGCTCTTCAACTAAATCAGAATGAAAAATCTTTTCTGAGTGACACAATCTAAATTAGGAAAGACCAGCCAGGTATTAGAAATAAATCATGTATAGAAAATAAAATGATGCTTCGCAAAAAAAAAAGTAGAATTGAGAGACATAGAAGAAACAGAGAAAAACTAAAAGCAAGATATTACTTGCCAGTTTATTTCGATAATCAATTTTCTTCCTCCTTTTAAATTTTCTAATTTTGAAAGTCCATAATCTTCTGGATGAGTAAGTTTCCATTTGTAAGCTTTATTTTTGGTGCCAGAGATGGAGCTTAATGTTAATTATGACTATTCAAGTAATCATTGTTAATATTTGATGTGGAATACAATGGTTGATCCATTGGCAAATTAGCAAATGTATTATTAGTAGACAGCTAGTATCGTAGTTAGCACAGCACTGTTACAGTGTCAACGATCATGACTGATGTTAGAATCCCACACTGTCTATAAGGAGTTTGTACATTCCCTATATGTCTGCATGGGTTTCCACTGGGTGTTTCAGTTTCCTCCTCCCACTGTCCATACGTAATTGGGCGGCATGAGCTGTGGGCCGAAAGGGCCTGAAACCATGCTGTATGTCTACATTTCCACAAAAAGGTTAAATAGACAGCCCAAAGAGACAAAAAGATCATGATTTCTACATATGTACAATATGTGCCTGTTGATGTCTAATTTACTCTAATAACTAATGCAGTTGGCTTCATCATTCTTGTCAACACAAGGTCTCTACTATATAGTAAATGAAAATTGTCATATACTTTCACTTGATTTACATTTGGTTAGCATCAATTTGTAGGTTTGACAGCGTAGATCTCTCAATGATAAAATAAGTGTCTGTTTCAAGATCAAATAGGCTTCTTCACTTAATTTTTTAATACTGTCCTTTGCAACAAACTTAAATCCTGTGTTAGTATATAGAAATTCTACAACATCATAGCACACAGTTTTTTTGGAAAATGCTTTCTGAAAAGTAGCTGAGAAGCACCATTTAGGAATTCCAAAACCAAAGTAATAATTAATGGATGAAGATGAGAAAATATTTTCTTCATTCTGTCATTGCTTAAATTAATGTAACTGAAGGATAGCACCTGAGATTTACATATTTCTACATTATTACACACTGTATAGCCTACATTTTTAAATATTCAAAGCCAAGACTCCTTCCTACTGATTAAAAATAAAATAATTATCAAGTAAACTGCTTAAGAATTAAAAATACTGTTGTAAGAGCTAAACTGTGTAATTCTTTTACTTGTTGGATCAGCATCCCATTGGTCCCTGCACACTCATCAGAGGTGTCCCGAGTTTACTTGGCTTTCCGTGGCCATCTTTGTTGTTCCAGGAGTATGCATGTGGGTTTTGGAGAGCTGGTTGAAGCATGCGTAGTGCATTCAGGTGTTTTAATAGAATATTATTAAACATGGTGGTGACATAGAAGAAGAGTGAGTGAGATCGCCATAACTTGACCACTTTCACGGAGTTTAATACAGATATTACTGAAAGTTTGTACAGATGTTATTTATGGATATTTTATTTCAACGTTAAAGATAATTTCACATTTATGTGCTAAAATAAAGGATTTAAATACATCTGGACTTGTATCGAAACTAATTGAAAACCTGTCACTAATAAGTGTCTCACTTAGTCTTCAAGTGACTATTTATTGGATCAAAGTCTCTATATATACCCAACTAAAGTTTATTGTTTAGAACGGTAAATTAAAGTTGGATGATAGAAAAACTCTCGGTGCTTTGGATTGATATTCAAAGTTGTATATCGGTCATCTTGGAAATGCCTCGAGTTGGGGGCAGTTTGTAATCCACATCCATCTGCTGAGTATCAGCCAAGAGCGATTTTAAAGTTTCTAATCTAATAGCAGTTGGTGACACCATTTCTTGAAAACCAGTGATATTATTGACGGATGCTGTGATGGAAGCTTGTTTGTTAATAGCTGCGCATTACAGCCATAAGAAGTGGTAGGCTTAAGTCTGTGGACTCCTGTGTATTTGTGGAAACTTTGAACATAGTTTGGATTTTGCTGCCGCTACTCCATTGGGGACTGTTGATTTGGCTTGTGTTGCGTGTGCTTGAAAGATAGTGGGACAAGACGAGTAAAAATGGCTGAAGCTGCTACTGACTTTGCTATCAAGGAGCAATGTATTAAAGGCATGAGTCGACAGAAACTAGATAGGTGGAAATGAGAGATCTCATTGAAAGACTGAAGCTGGCAAGAGAAGAAGACAAGACTTCGATTGGAGGGAATGTAGACAAAATCATTGCAGAGGACAATGACTAAATATGAAGGAAAGGCTGACGATGCGTCACCACAAGGGGATGAAGGAAAGGCTGATGATGGATCACCAAAAAGGGGATAAAAATGCAATGGTCGTGCAATTTGAGTTGGAGAAAGTATTGAGTTAACATTTGACCTACAGGAATAAATACAAGCAGGTAACAGTGTGTCAAATATTGAATACAATAGAAGCAAAAAAAAAATGTTCTGGTTCAGGCTCCAGAGTTTCTGGTACAACATCAGCACATTTAAAATTAAGAGCTGAAAAGGCCGCTATTGATGCAGAACAAGAATGGCTTGAGGATAAATGTGTCTTAGAAGAAATAGAGGAACCGCAAGAAAATCAACTACAAAAAGAAAAGCGGGAGCAGCGAAGGAAGCAACGAGCAGATAAGGAAGAAGTTAAGAAACCAAATGGAGCAAATGGAATTGAGAAAAAGAAAGTTGTTATTGATTCCTTGTCCAATGCACCAGAAGGTTCAGAGGTATCTGGTGCTTGGATTACCTAAAACGTATGATGGTATGGAATCATATTTTTTAAAAAGAGCCACAGGAAGCAAAACCAAAAGTACAAGACATGCATATACAAAAATAGATCCTTCCAGAGCATGGTGTAGCCAAGCCACATGTACCAGTGGTAACATCCGCTGACAGAGCTGCAGCTTCCTTGGCATTAGAGTCAAACATCAAAAATACAGGTGCATCTAGACTTGAGGCTTTCAGATGCATTACATGCTACAGAGATGGAGAGCAGAGCAATGAACTATCATCCATGAGAAGAAACCATGAAATAGCTGCATCATTGATCCAGCCACAGTCTCTATCTTCTTTGCACAAGGAGATTCAAACTTTTGATGGAGACCCACTTCAAAACCAAGCGTTCATGAAATTTTTGTTTAGATGCAATATTGAAAACAAGTGTCAAGACCCTGAAGGTTATCTTTATTAATTGAAAATGTACACAGACAGATGGCCAAAGGAATTTGTAGAGTTGTCAACATATTATCTTCGGATAGAGGATTCAACAGAGCTAAGTATTTACTAAAGAAGAACTTTGGCAACAAGCATCAAATTGCTTAGCTTGTATGGATGTGACTCTTAAATGAACATTAATAAAACTGAATGATGCAAAAGCTCTACAAGCAGACACTCTCTTTATAAGAGGATATTGTAATGCCATAGAAGAAATCGACAATATTTGTCATCTTGAAGTGCCTAGTAATATACAAATTATCTTAGATAATCTTAGAAGAATAACTTGTGACTTCCAAGAAAATTATGATCAAAAGGGCTACCTTAAAGCATTTGGTGGATTTACTAGAATGGTAGGTGTACCTTGAAACAGATCCAATATATGGAAATACCAGAGGCACTTCAATGGGGAACAAAGATGTAGGCAGGTCTAACTCAGTCTAGTCTGAAATTTAAAAGGAGCACTTTTGCTACTACTGTGTCAGTTATAAATAAAGAGAGATAAAATAACTCAGGAAAAGGACAGTTTGCCTACTGATATGTGTTGTTTGTTCTGTAAAGGTGGACATGCTTTGGAAATGTGTTTAAAGTTGGAAAAGAAGGAATACAGAGAAACTTGCTTTTTTAAAGGAAATGGAATCTATTTTGGCTGTTTGTATTAAGGACACCAGTGAAAACTGCAAGAAGCAACTTAGTTGTAACATTTGCAATTTTAAGCATCCTAAAATACTGCATATCCATCAAAGGAACAAGGAATTGGAAAAAGAACAAACAGAAACAGACAGAAAACTGTGTAATAGCCTTGGTTCAGACAAGTCGTCTTACTGGGGCCGGTTTAGCTAACTGCAAATTCTCAAAAGTGCCTGTATAAGTCAAGAGCAAGAATGGGAATGCTATAGTATAAATGCTATAATATGCACTTATGCTATTCTTGACCCAGGGAGTACTGCATCTTTTTGCACTGTGGGACTAATGAACTAACTTAATTTTGACTTTCTTCCTTGAAGATTATGTTGAAAACTATGGGACAAGAAAAGGTTGTTGAAACCAGCATTGTTTCAGGCTTCGAGATTGCTGGATAGCATGACAAAGATTTTTGTGATCTTCCAAATTTGTACACTCAGAAGACTTTGCCAATGCACAAAGGAAATATTCCACATCAGTACTATATCCATCAGTTGTCTTGTCTGTGCAAAGTTTATCTACCTGAAGTTACTTCTGTGGTAGAAATGCTTCAGATGTACCAAAGGCTTTGGAACCACTAGGTGTAGTACGAAGTAGGCGAGATGGCCCTTATGCTGTTAAAACTAGGCTTGGACAGTTAATGGACCTTTCAGAAGGAAATAATTATATTGTTCAGGAACAGTTAAAGACCAATGTTAACAGGATTTTGGTTGTGAAAGGTAATGAGTTGTGGAAACAGCAAAAGATTGTAAATAAGAAACTCACTTCTGAAAATAAATCAAAGGCATCAAAAACAATATTGAAGGAATTATTTTCATCAGAAATGGATGAAAATAAAGTATAGAAGATGTTGCAAATACTGCTGGTGATTATTCCTGTGTGATTGAGTCAGAGGCAGGACTAAAACAAAAGACTGAGAAAAAAATTTGAAATGGTGTTTGTAGCTCGGAGGTTATCGCAGACTAAATTAATGAAGAAATCTCACAACATGTAGCAAAAATGGTGAATGCAGGAAAATTGCAACTGATGGAATAAAGAAAGAAATGTGTGACTGACAATTTGGTCCAAATGCATTCATAGAACACAATGTTCATAAAGGGCTTAAAAATATTAGATAATCACAAAAAACAGTGAACGGAATTATTTTAACTTTGTACTTGTGTCTTGGGTAAACTTGTACCTCTCACTTTGTTTGTTTTAGATTGATCACAGTGTTTGAGCTGCCAAAAGTAAATAGACACACACACCGAGAGCAGTTCAGATTATACAAATGTTTATTACAAATTCAAAAGCTGATTTCACACTACAATATGCAAGCCCTTCCCAACTATACTTATCAACGCTTGGACTGGTCCCAACTGCCGAAGCGAGGCAACGACTGCACACTTGTAGTAGGTTATCAGGGCGCCGGTAGCAGCTTCTCCACCTCCCCTGACCGGGGTTGGCTGGACTCTAGAAGTTCTTCTTGCTGAGAGATGTTGCCACCTCTCGGAGAGTCTCAAACTTCAGCAGCAGGACCATGGCTTATATTACCCAAGAACTGCTTACCCAAGCACCTATTCCCAGCACATCAAGAAAGATAATCGAGCAAGCTAGCATGTCAGGCTTCTAACGAATAACATAATTTTCAGCTTATCACTTTTAATACAATGGTTTATTTTGCATCAAGGCTAGGCCTCTGACAGTCTGTGACCAAAACAAGCAGGAAGATTAAATGTTCTTGGTCCTTTCTTCAGATAACAGCATATCTGGCCCCTCAGTGGAATTTAGCTCATGTCTGCTGATTCTAAAAACAAGCAGGTTCTCAGCCTTGCAGAACCAAAAGCTGCAAATTTAAAAAAAAACAAGCAGGTTAGAATCTTCCATTACAACTTGAAAGCGAAACTGGATTTCAAAAGGGTGAGAATGAATCCAATGATACTTTAGTTTTGAAAGTGACCCAGGGAAAGATGCAGAAAGGATAAAAATCTAATTATAAGTAAAATTTGCAGGTCAGAAAGTGAAAGAAAAGAATAACTGCTGAAGAAATTAATAGTTATTGAGGAAAGAGATTCAGCATCATCAAAATGTAAAAGGTTGGAGGAAGAGATTTATTTTTTTGCAAGGGCAGTGGCTGTAATGTACATGAATTTCTGCAAGGCATTGGATAAGGTGCCCAATGCAAGCCTTAGTGAGAAAGTAAGGAGGTAAGAGGACATTGCTTTATGGATCCAGAACTGGCTTGCCCACAAAAGGCCTAGAGTGGTTATAGATAGGTCATATTCTGCATGGTGTGCCTAAGGGATCTGTTCTAGGATCCCTACTCTTCATGATTTTTATAAATGACCTGGATGAGGAAGTGGAAGGATGGGTTAGTAAGTTTTCTGATGACACAAAGGTTGGGGGTTTTGTGGATAGTGTGGAGGACTGTCAGAGATTACAGCGGGACATTGATAGGATGCAAAACTGGGCTGGCAGATTGAGTTCAACCCAGATAAGTGAGAAGTGGTTAACATTTGGTAAGTCAAATATGATGGCAGAATATAGTATTAATGGTAAGACTCTTGGCAGTGTGGAAGATCAGAGGGATCTTGAGGTGTGAGTCCATAGAACACTCAAAGCAACTGCTCAGGTTGACTCTGAAGTTAAACAGGCTTATAGTGTATTGGCCTTCATTAATTGTGGGATTGAATTTGGGAGCTGAGAGGTAATATTGCAGCTATATAAGACCCTGGTCACACCCCACTTGGAGTACTGTGCTCAGTTCTAGTTGCCTCACTACCAGAAGGATGTGGAAGCCAAAGAAAGGGTGCACAGGAGATTTACAAAGAAGTTGCTTGGATTATGGAGCATGCCTTATGAAAACAGGTTTCGTGAACTCGGCCTTTTCTAACTGGAGGATGAGAGGTGACCTGATAGAGGTGAGTAAGATGATGAGAGGCATTGATCATGTGGATAGTCAGAAGCTTTCTCCCAGGGCTGGAATGGTTGCCACACGAGGACACAGATTTAAGGTGCTGAGGAGTAGATACAGAGGAGATGTCAGGGATAAGTTTTTTTTAAATGCAGAGAGTGGTGAGTGTGTGGAAGGGCTGCTGGCAATGTTAGGGGAGGCAGATATGATAGAGTCTTTTAAGAGACTTTTGGATGGGTACATGGAGCTTAGAAAAATAGAGAGTTATGGGTAAGCCTAATAATTTCTAAGGTACTGGCAGTTTTGACACAACTTTGTGGGCCGAAGGGCCTGTGTTGTGCTGTAGGTTTTCTTGGTTTCTATATAAATTCAAAAATTTGTATTTTGAGTGAACTACAGCAATGGCTCAAAACCATCACACTTTCCTACATTAATTCACTAAGTAGAGCAGAGATGGCATGAATTGTGGGTGCATAACAATCACATCACTTTCAGATATGTCTTTTAAATGCCTGAAATAGCTTTCTAATCCTAATAATCCATTTAATATGTACTGAGGGACATGAAGAGGAACAACTATTATCTTGCGCTCAGACTGAAGGGCTGAAAAATTGAAATGTTTGAAAATTATTCCCATATCACTTGTAAGCAGCCATTTGACTGCAGGACATTGAAATGCTAATTTACCATTGAATTAAATGTTATTTCCAACACCCCAACAAAGCCGACCAAGGAAAGGGTTTCCCATCTTCATTTTGTCACCCCTCTGGGAGTGAATATGCTGGACACCTTCTCCCTTCTCTCCATTTTGCACCACCTGTGCCTTTTTGTTGACGGAGTTTGAGACATTTTAACGAATGAGACTGGGGTAACAATTATGGAAAACAAATAAATGGCAGAAGAGTTCAAAGGATATTTTGCATTAGTCTTTATGATTAAAGATATGACACATTCGATTAATACTGCCTAATATCAGGAGGAAATAAATACTGACTATCATTGAAGAAATAGTACGACTAAATAAAGGCATAAATGAAACTAAAGGGACCTTGGAGAGGAGCAACTGTCCTGGTTTGTGAGGTGTTGGTGGAGACTTAGTACCTTTGAGTTCCTGGGAGTCCAGATAACAGTGGACCTCTCCTAGGCAAGTGCTTGGGAGCAACCGTGAAGAAAGCACACAAATGCTTCGACTTTCTGAGGTTTGGCAGATGATTAATTACTCTATCGAACTTCCACAGCTGGAAACTCAGTGCCCAGGAACCCAGACGCTAAAGAAATAGCTCACCAGCCAGTCTATCACAGGCTCCGACCTTCCTTCCAATTTGTATCTGATGATCCCGCTTCCATCACATTCCTGAATAATCAATGAACCAAAGACACTGCCTTATTTTTCATGCATTATTGTAATTATTTTATTTTTTATAGTAATGTTACAAGATGGTTGCAGTATGCATGTTTTACTGCCGCAAAACACTGAATTTCTTGACTTGTTCTTAAGTATAAATCTTGATTCTGAATAAAAATACATTTAGATTTGTATTCTATTGTGTGGTACTGCAACAATGAGGAAACCTCCTGGTCCCCCACAGTTCCCAGTAACTCTTTGCTCTTAATTTCTGAGGCTGATATGAACAGAAGCGTCTGGCGGGTGAAAAGCATCTGGCCCAGATGGACTACCTGGCCATGTTCTGGATCCTGTACAAACCAAAAGTCAGGAACAAAGATGTTAAGTATACAAAGCTTTACAGATTACCCTTTGAGAAATTTGTTTTGACATTTGAGGGGCTTTAATTAAGGGAGTTGCAATCAGAATTTCTAGATTAAATGGGAAAAAATGCAACAAATGAATGGGGAAAAAAAAATCCCTATTTTCTGCTTTTTAAAAATTTTCATGATCAACAGCACATCTAAATGCCATTACATTAAAAATGCTTTGTTGTCAGTTGCATTACCACATAACAGAATACAAATCTGAATGTATTTTTATTCATCAGCTACATATGTTCACTTTTATTCTTGAACTAAAAATTGAATAACTAATATGCTGATGAAATTAAGCTACATGACTCGTATGTGAATGCATTTAATCTTCAGTCTGTCCTTGATTTAGCTCAGCTGTGTAGATAAAGTTCATCATACCTTGAAATGAATGAAGAGACACGTGACCTGTAGAAGTGGACTAATTTTAGCCGCTGGCTCCACACATCAAAGATTCTGAATAATGCTCCTGCAACAGTAACACACCAAGAAGTGGAAGTTCCATTCTTATTCTCAAAAGACCTTATCCAGAACATGGAGTGGTTAATTTATCACTTCTACAAGTATTTAATTCTGAACAAGTTCAGTGATAAGATCAACCTTTTAATAAAATCACAAAGCCTACCTGCTAATCAATATAGAATTCCAGTATTGATTGGCACACTATGGGAAGGACATGGAGGCTATGGAGAGAGTGCAAAAGAAGTGCAGATGGACTGACTTGAATTGTTTTCCCTGGAGTGTCAAAAGCTGAGGGGTGACTTGATGGAACAAAAAATTATGAGCAGCATAGATAGAGCAGGTCGTCGGGGTCTTTTTTTGCCCAGGGTGAAAGTGCCAAATGCTGGAGGGCATATCTTTAAGATGAGAACTGAAAAGCTTAAAGGAGATGTGGAAGACAGCTTTGGTTGCACAAAAAATGGTAGGTGCCTGAAGGACACTGCAGGGGAGATGGGAGAAGCAGAGATTTGAAAGGTATCTAGAAGATGCATGATACTCAGGGAATAGAGAGTATGGTCCATGTACAGGGCACATGGGTTAGTTTAGATTCAAGATTCAATTTATTGTCATAGTAATAAAAAAGTGTTGTATTAAAGATGAAATAGTGAAATTTTTGGAATGTAAGGATTCAATCAGGCAGACGCAGTATGGTTTTAGAAAAGGAAGATCTTGTTTGACAAACTTGTTAGGATTCTTTGAGGATATAATGGGTGCGGTGGATAGAGGGGAACAGGTTGATGTTGTATATTTGGATTTCCAGAAAGCATTTGATAAGATGCCGCACAAGAGACTTATCAGTAAGTTACAGGAAAGTGGAGTCTGGGGAAGTATATTGGCCTGGATTGAAAATTGGTTGTCTGACAGGAGGCAGAGAGTCGGGATAAATGGGCGTTTTTCAGGTTAGCAGAGAGTGGTAAGTGGGGTGCCGCAGGGGTCAGTGTTAGGCCCACAACTGTTCATCATTTACATTGATGACTTGGAGGAGGGGACAAAATGTGGTGTAGCCAAGTTTGCGGATGACACCAAATTGAGTGGAAGAGCAAGTTGTAATGAGGATGTGGAGAGTCTGCAGAGGGACATAGTTAAGCTGGATGAGTGGGCAAAGGTCTGACAGATGGAGTACAATGTTAGTAAGTGTGAGGTTATCCACTTTGGCAAGAAAAATAAAAGAGCTGAATATTATTTAAAGGGTGAAAAACTACAGCATGCTGTTGTGCAGAGGGACTTGGGAGGGCTTGTGTATGAATCGCAAAATGTTAGGTTGCAGGTGCAGCAGGTTATTAAGAAGGTAAATGGAATGTTGGCCTTCATCGCTAGAGGAATTGAATTCAGGAGTAGGGAGGTAATGTTGCAACTGTATAAGGTACTGGTGAGACCGCACCTGGAGTACTGTGTCCAGTTCTGGTCTCCATATTTGAGGAAGGATATACTGGCTTTGGAGACGGTCCAGAGGAGGTTTACTAGGTTGATCCCTGGGATGAAGGGGTTGACTTATGATGAAAGATTAAATCATCTAGGATTGTATTCACTCGAGTTCAGAAGAATGAGAGGAGATCTTATAGAAACATATAGGATTATGAAGGGTATGGATAGGATAAATGTAGGAAGGTTTTTTGAGCTGGCTGGGGAAACTAAAACGAAAAGACACAGTCTCAAGATTCGGGGGAGTAGATTTAGGACAGAGATGAGGTAAAATAGTTTTTCCCAGAGAGTAGTGAATGTTTGGAATTCTCTAACCAGGGAAGTGGTTGATGCTGCCTCATTAAACATATTTAAAATTCGGTTAGATAAATTTTTACATGATAGAGGAATTAGGGGATATGGGGAGAAGGCAGGTATGTGGAGTTAGGTCATAAATTAGATCAGCCATGATCGTATTGAATGGCGGAGCAGGCTCGATGGCCCATTTTTGGCCTACTCCTGTTCCTACTTCCTATGTTCCTATTACATGCAATTTCTTTTTGCCTGCTGCAGGAATAGCCTAAGCACCTCTTACTGTTCTTGCAGTCAGCCAGAGAGAAGCAAAAGAGAGTGTTTCCCCCGCTCCCACCCTGAGTAACCGAGTGTCCATAGATATGCCTCCAGCCATACAGTCCAGTCCAAACCAAGGGCAACCTGAGCTCCAGATCAGAACCTCCAACGTGGTCAGGAACCCTTCAGCACCCTCAGCACCTCCTCTCATCCCGGTTCTGATACCTGGTACCCCTGCAGCCAGTTCGAGCCATTCTCCAGCAGCCCACAGCTTCCATGGGTTCCTCGCCTCAAGTCAACAGCAGCCCGCTGCATATACTGGTCCCTCAGTCACAGAGCTCCCTCACTGGTCCGCCACCGTCCCTGCAGGATACCTCCTCTGCTTCGCCCTCTTGGATGGTGTATGATCTTTGTCCTCTGGTGCCCTGCTCCAGTTCTCCATTTCCCCCAAGTCTGCAGCCCCTCATGGCTGCTGCGATTGGCGTCATGGTCACTGTCGAGAGGATGTGGCAACTAACCTGTTCCTGTCCTATACTATTCTATGTTATATTATACAAGTCTGCCATACTAGTATTAGTTGTTAGAAGCAATAACAATGGAAAGGTAATTATCCAGGGACAACAGGATTTCCTGCAGCATATTCCATGGCATTTTTAGTGTACTTCATTATTGCAGTCATATATGAAAACAAAGCTAAACTACTGATTGGTTCCCAGTTTTGCTCTGCACTGTCTGGCATAGTGTAAGTTGGTTGTAGATTGCCTGAAGGAGTTGTTTATTGTGCATGAAACATCATATGAATATCCTAATTTCTACCCTACATTTTCTGCCTCATCTAAATGGTTGATATTGGGGGGAAAATTGTTTGTGTGAACTTTTACATTCACTTGATCCATTATTGTGAATTAGTTGAACTCTGAAGGTGAACCTAAAATACTCCTGACTTTTGGATGCATGCAGGTTTGTAGTTGCTATGATTCTAATGCACATCCAAAAAGCTGGAGGAACTCTGCCAATCTTTCAACATTCATAAGAGACAAAGATACATTGTTGTTGCTTCAAAGGACTCAGTGAAAGCCAAAGAAATGTCTGTCAGCCAAGAAGTTTAAATATTTGTGTGTGAACATTGTTTCGTGGTGTAGGAGACCATTCAGAATATTAAACCTTTATGTGCTCACATAGAAATCCCATCAATCATATTCCCTGACTTATTTCCCTTTAATTATTCTTACAACCACAATACCATCCTTGATCTCTTTAAGGTGGCATTTTCTTGCCTGCTGTGTCTCATTCAGTGCAGCAAAGTATTTTGAATTCCTTGTAAGGAATTCTATTTACCTTGACAAGGATCTATACACTTACCAAATATTTTAGTGTTCAAGTCCACTGGTGTATGTCAACCTTCCCTCCCCCCCCCCTCCTTTTTATTAGCCTAATTTAAAGGTTTTATGATCTATCCGACCTATATATTGACCCCCATTTTCTGACTGCCTGAGGTGACCCATTGACCGGTGTA
Organism: Narcine bancroftii; assembly: GCF_036971445.1. Taxonomy (NCBI): domain Eukaryota; kingdom Metazoa; phylum Chordata; class Chondrichthyes; order Torpediniformes; family Narcinidae; genus Narcine; species Narcine bancroftii. The sequence continues at coordinate 30,033,823 of NC_091477.1, read as the reverse complement.
CAAGTCAACCCTCAAAGCTTGTGATGCCTGAGATGGGCTGTTGACCCCCATAAATCATGCGGATTGATCCGCTGGGCATTGGCTGGAGGTGATTTGCTATAATGGAGGGTCCATCAACATAACGCAGCACACAACGAAAATATGAATCGAGCTTTAAGTTGAATGTGATAGAAATGGCCAAGAAAATCAACAACTGTGGTACTGCAAGAAAATTGGATGTGCATGAGAAGTTGGTAAGAGAACGAAGGAAGAAAGAAAACTTTTTTTTTAAATACCAAAAAGGCAATGTTCTTTGAGAAAAGGAATCACTCATTGGCCAGAGTTGGAAAATACATTGCAGAATGGGAACAGAGGTGAGATTGCTACATAGTCACATGAAATAAAATAAGATCATTGCACTGCAGTGGGCTAAGTAGCACCCAGATCTCGGTGATGATTTTGAGGCTACAATAGGCTGGTGCAATTGTTTCATGAACAGGAAAAATCTGGTATTGCGCCAAAACAAAAATTACACACAGAAACTACCAAAGGATCTTGATCATAAAGTTGTAAGTTTTCAACAGTTTATTATGCGGAACCAGCAGAAACACCATTTGCATTGGCAAATATCGGAAGCTTGGATGAAACCTCCATGAATTTTGACATGATAGGCATAGAACAGTTGAATGGAAAGGTGTTAAAACTGTGCAAACCAGAAGTACAGGCCACCAAAGGACCAGGTTTACTTTGGTGTTATCCTGCATGGCCGACGGGACAAAGTTAAGACCCATGTTAATCTTCAAATGCAAAATTAAACCAAAAATGAAACTGTTGTAAATTTTTATGAAAATGAATGAATGGATGAAAATGGTATAAAACTATCGATTTACAATATGCAAAGAATGGAGTTTGCTGGTCTGAGATGTGCTTTGTAGCCACTTAACTGAGAACAATAAAAGTAGATTACCACTACTTAATACTTACATGGCAGTTATTCTCTTGATGTCTGCTTGAACAAACCAGTCAAAGACCACATGCGTGAGGAATGGATTACATGGATGTCAAGTGCAGAAAAACCATTTACAAAAGGTGGGGCAACGCTGCATCACTTGATATGCTGTGTAACTTTGTGCTCAAGACATGGGTCAAAGTTAGAGAATGTGATTAAATGGTTTTTAAAAAGTTTGGTATCTCTTGTGCGATTGGTGGCACAGAAGATGATTTCTTGTGGGACACTGATGACGAAGCTGAAACCACCTCCTCAGATATAGATTTCGACCCATAGGATGACTGTTTAAACAGTGTGGTTGAGCTCGCTGTCATCTTTGCTTCAGATGATGGTGGTGAGAGTGATTTTGAAGGATTCTAAATGTGTTGTTGTTTTCAAACAATGATAGTGATTTTGAAGGGTGCTAATTGTGTTGTGGTTTTCAATAAAAATCTGTCACAGTCGGATTTTTTTTGGTCTTTCAAGGGTCAACTTTTATTCGCCGGATCAGCGTGGATTGAATTTCAAGCTGAATTTAAAGTCTATCCAGCGAATAAGTCGACTCCCATTTTTTTGAGATTTTTTGGTGGCTCACAACTCGACTTGTACACCAAAATATACGATATTTGAATTTGTTCACAATTTGTCATTGTACTTTTTCAGAAATTTACCACATTTATTGACTACTCCACACTAGATCTTGATCTGTCATTTTAACTTATCTGCCACTTTTCCCTGAAATGAGCATTTATTCTTTCATAAATTACTGAACACTGGTTTTAGGCATAGAACTTTAAAGCATACATCTTGAATACTTGTTTCCACCTTATGCTAAAAATAATTAATACATAATGTTGATAAGTGCCAGTAGAGCTGTTTATTATATTTTTAGAAAGGAGCCTAGTCACACTGATATCTAGTTTAAGACATTATACTTGCTCTTTATTTTTTACTTCCAATTCTATGAATGATTGAATATGAACCATTTTAAACATTGAGTCTTGCTGAGACCACAGTTTTAGACCAGTATCATTCCATTATCTAACTGATACTTTAACTGCTATATCATGTTTTTAAGATCTTTGCATTCAAAGGCACTATATAAATGCAGGACATATTTACTTTTTTATTCGTTATTGTGCCTTTTCTATTAAATAGACTAAAGATAGTGGTAGGGGAGTCTAGAGAACAGACTACAACCATTAGAAAATAAAAATTGTTTTTGCCCTATTTTATTTTACTAGTGACCAGTATCTTGAGCCAAAGATTTTATAGTTAGCACTTATTCAAGTCGGTGTGACAATTAATATCCTATTGCATGTTCTAAAATATTAGAAACTTAATTGCAGTAACTTTGCAAATGCATTGAAGGTATTTTTTTAAAAAATCCACATGAAATGCTATGATTATGAAATAAATTTAGCCAAATTATGCATGAATGAAATTCTCTTTTACATTCATAATAATTCAAGTGATTGCCAGAACAGTGAATTTGACAAGTGATTTTAATTAATATATTCATGCTCAACTCAAAAATATTTTGAGATGCACGAGCATTTTTGTCTGTTGATTTGAATTCACATTAACTTTTTATTTTGTTTCAGAAGAGGAGGATTATGGAGATTATAACCATTTGATTATAATTGCAGGAACTATGCTGTCGGATGAATGTCAGGTGTGTAATTTTATCAGGTATGAGATATTTTCAGCCAAATAGGCCGTCTTAACTACCTTTCTTAATTTTTCAATTGAGTTTAACTTTAAACATTTAAAAGACCATGTTAAATTATTTAACGTAGAACCATGATATGTATTATCACACTTTTTTTCTCTCCATTAACTCAGCATAGATACAAAGCTTGGTTGTGTAAGCTTCTGGATGGTCTATTCAGTAAAACATCTGGTATTTGGCACCTGTGGAGAGTGGTAGATGCTGGATAAGTGTATTTTCTAGTTGCTTGAGACTTGCTCTTACAATGTCTAAATAATATACCTGCATTAAGAATAAACCCGTTAAAAGACAAAAAAAACTATACTTACAATGAACAAAATTCACTTGCATGAATATATACAGTAAATCTTAAAACATTTTACATTATTTTCAGACACATTCTTTGAAAACATTTAATTGTTGCTGTATCTTCAGGATCCTCCCCCTCCACAAAGCTGCCCAAAAGACGAACAATAACATTTATAGATAATTAACCCACCCCCTCTCCCAGTGCCTAATATACTAATAAAGATCAAGACTATCACTAAGCAGAGATTAGGAGACACTTTGAGGGAAACCCAACGTTAAACAGCATCAATCAATCTTTCATCCTGGGCAACGCACAACCAAGCCACTCCACGCCTATCTTTGCAAAAGGATTAGACAATATTTACTTTTTTACAAGTTTAAACTTGCATATTTTAACCTATTATTTTATTCTTATTTATTTTACTTTCTATGTTTTTTTGGCCAGTTGCTTGAATTCCTGATATTGGATTTTACTGTATTTCAAATATATTCTATAAAAACCAGGAGGATCTGTTTTTCCACTCATCCTGGCATCCAGTAGTAGGTTACAAATGAGTCCAGTGTCACAAAACCATTTCAGAAAAACAGATTAACTGGTCGATATAGCTGCAACACATTATACAAAAAGATCTACAGAACAGCAACTGAAAATACAATCCAATAAATCAAAGTGAAATGGCTAGAAAGGGATTTGGAGATTGCTTGTACCATTGCAAGTTTTTTCACTCAGATGAGATGTTAAAACAGGACCCATCTGCCCTTTCTACTGAATGATCCTTTTGAAATACTTGAAGAAAAAGAGAGCCAAGATTTGTCAACAGTTAATGTTGAAACCAGATACCCTCATTATTTGTATCATTCCTGTTTGTCAAACCATTGTGGAAGGTAACTTCTCTACCAACATTCTCTTAATTACAAGTGAATATCTTTCATAGTACTTCACTGTTGCAAAGTCTTTTGAGACATCCTGGGAATGTGAATGTTGCTTATAGAAAAGCAAATCTGTTTCTTCAAAACTAAGTTAAAAATGTCGTGATTTTTTTAACAATTAGATTCAATAAATTGTTCATTGTACCCTCTCAATAGTAATTTTAAAGTATGTTTGGAAATAATTTTTATTCCTATACATTGAATCAAATCAAATGATTCTGCTATAATTCACAAAAAAATGTCTGATAACTGCATAATCAAGTACTGTATGTATTAATAATTGCACTTATCCACGTCTGCTTCAGTTGAATTAATTGTGCTGCTACTCAGTAATTCACAATTAGTTAAAAATATTTTATAAAAAATCATGGGGCTAAACTGGATAGCTAACAACAGGGGCACAAAACTTTTACCCCAATATTGAATGCTCATTACAACTGATTTTCATGCTTTTAATGCAGATATCCTGCTAAAGAATGTGGAGGCTGGTGGATTCCCTGTTTCCACTAACAAGTCCTCCATAGGTTGTCCAAATATAGAGCTGTGAAGGCAAATACCAGAATTCAGACTTCAGGATTCTGGATCCAAACTACAGTTCCCTCACACGTGTCTTCAAATGGTGAGTCGTACACACTTGCACCATTAGTCTTGGGCTTGGTTAATGCTGTCAACCCTCAACATTCACCTGCCAACAATCTCTATCGATTTGGGCTGAGTTTCATTCAAATACCTCACTGCAACTGAGATTACAATGCGTTCAGCTACAGTCTTTATTAAATAGCAGAGCAGCACTAAAGGCTTGAGTGGTCTTCTTACTCCTAATTTGTACCTACCCCATGCTCACACACAGCATTTCAGCTATTCTCAAAACCACACCTCATTATTTGCAAACAGTAGTTATTCATTCATAACAGATGTGTCACCCAAACACATCACCCCCCCTCTCTATAGAAATGGTTGTTGTACAACGAGAAGCAGCAGCTGCTAGTTGGAAGTGACAAGGATAACTACACTTCCTTTCCCTTGGGTGGAGATGCAGTTTGCCAGAAATGAAGCAGCCATTTCGGAGTCCATGAAACAATGAAAGATCACGTTATCTTTACACCTAATCTGCCTTTTACGTTCCACAAAACTCAAAACATTGCAGATGCTTAAAAGAGAAAACAAAAAACCAACAGAACATTCAGGAAAAACTCAGTATGTCAGGCAGCATCTGTGGAAAAAGGTAAAGGATTCTAATTTGAGATGTTTTTTCAGCATTTTCAATTGTTATTTCTCATATCCCATTCCCGTTTTCATCCTGAAATCTGCAAATTTGCAAAGCACAGATGATGCAGTGTGTGCTCCTTCCACAGAGCTGCCTTCACCCTTCCCCTCATTGAAACAGTCCCAGCATATTTCTCCTTCCAGACAGAGAATTTTCAGTCACTATGCCTCTCAATGCCTCAAGCCCCACCAGTTAAATAGTTTATAACCCAGGCTCAAGGAATTTCAGCACAAAGTCACATGGCTAGAATAAAAACCTCAATACCAATATGCTATGTAAGACAGAATAGAACATAGAATGTAGAACACTATAGTGCAGTACAAGCCCTTCCACGTAATGTTGTGCCGACCTAAATATACCAACAAAAATAACCTAAACCCTCCTGACCACATAACCCTCTATTTTTCTTTCATCTAAGAGTCTCTTAAATGCTCTTATTGCTCCAGACCCCACCGTCACCCCTAGCAAGGCATTCCAGGCACCCATAATTCTCTGTGTAAAAAGCTTACCCCTAATGTCTCTCCTAAACTCAAAGTCATGCTGACTATCCCTGTGAAGACTGTACTTCTCCAAATGTTTATAAATCCTGTCCTGTATCTTCTCCAATAGTTTGCATACCACTGACGTAAGGTCACTGGTCTATAATTCCCAGGATTCTCCTTATTTCCTTTTATTTAAACAAGGGGTCAACATTTCTCTTTCTCCAATAATCTAGCACCTCTCCTGTGGTCAAGGAGGGTGCAAATATCTCTTTCCTCCATTCCCATAGCTACCTGGGTATATCTTGCTCGGTCCAGGGTACTTCTTAATCCTAATGTTTTTAAGAAGACCCGGCACTTCCTCTTTCTTAATCTCAACATAGTCCAGCACACAAGCCTGTTCTTTTCTGACCTCATTTTGACCAGTCATTTTTATTGGTTATTAACTCAGCCTGCAACATCATGGACCTCAATCTTCACTCCATAGAGGTGTCTTAAGATGGCAGCCTCTATCCTCAAGGACCCCCACCACCCAAGCCATGGCCTTTTCAATCTACTACCATGAGGAAAAAGAGCCTCATAAGTTGAGCACTCACTGGCACAAGGTCAGCTCCTTTCCTTCTGCCTAAATGAACAATAAGCCACAGACATTGCCTTATTTTGAATTTTTTTTGCAGTTTTTAAACTTATTTTGTTAAGTGGCTTATATAAATGATTGCATGCTGCAGCAAAACATCAAATTTTGTGACGTATTCATGACAGTAAATTCTAATTCTGGTTCTGATCACTGGGTCTCTGACGTGCAAGTCACATCAGGCTCAAAAGGATGAGGTGCTTCCAACAGAACATGCCTGTATTCATGCTTCCCAATTATCGCAATTTGTCTCAGAAATGGTCACAAACCTGATTCATTCCAGATGAAATTAATTTTCTTCTGGAAAATAATGAAAAGGGTACAATGTTATATGATTACATTTCCATACAATCTAGGATAACTAGCTTGAAACCAAACTAATTTTAATCATAATGTTGTGATGTAGTGAGCCATGCAAGTATTTTTAGAAACACAATTTTGTATTACTTAAAAGCTTGATTGCTCTTTCGGCCAAATCTTTATAATTTTTGTAATTAACAAGATGTGGAACAGTTGACTACATAGTCCTGCTTTCAATGAGCTCTTTTGTCACGGCCAATCCAGGAAATCCTGTCAATGGCACTAAATCTGCATCTTCTGCTGACCTGCCATCTGTAGATCTATATCATCATGTGGGTAGCTGTATATCACTGCGTACATTGCAAATGCATTGAGTCCCTCCAGAGATCTCCACTCTGGTGTCAGAGAATCCTGCTTTCTATGGGGTACATTGCACTCGGTGTGTCCTTCTGGCAGGTATTAAAATATCAATTTTTGGAACTGGTGTCCAAACTAAATGCACTACTTTTTTAAAATATTTTATTTAAAGGAACATATATGGAATAATAACAACAAACAATAATAAATCACAATATTAATTACAATGTTAACATTTTGAAAATATATAAAAAATTGGTGTGGACTAGAGGGGCCGAGATGGCTTGTTTCCATACTGTATTGATTATAAACTTAAAAAGTAACAAAAACCTAACTCCATCCACCCATTACTGATGTAATTCTATCTTCATAATATGGCTACATAGTAATTTGGATTGCATCAGATGACACTCAAGGATCCCAAAAAAAAATCACTCCAAAAATTATTATTCATTCAGAGAAAACTTCACTGGTCAGGAGGATTTAAAAAATGTTTAATTTCAATCTCATTATTCTAGTGTACAGGCTCCAAATTTGTAAAAATAAAGAATATTTACCTCTTAAATTTCAGTATTTCTTTCTAAAGGAATACCACTTTGAATCTCAGCATGCCATCTTTCTAATGATGGTGAAACATCAGATTTCCATGTAACAGCAATACACTTCCTAAGGCTAACAACAAATTTCAATTGAGAATCTGACAAAGTTAATTTAGGAGTAATACTTTCAAAATTTCCTAACAACAATAATTCAGGATTCAATGGAAAGTCACACCAGAAATCAAGACCATGTAGAATGAAAAAGAGTTCCAACTTGTTTTCCACATCTAAAACATTGATCTGATAAATTCAATTTCCACCTACTCAATTTCTGAAGTGTAATGTACAATTGATGTAAAAAAAATTATAATGAAGTAATCTATATCTTACATTAATAGTGTTAAATCTAACTTCTGTACATAACTAAGTGCACTACTGATACACACCAGACAGCAGCGATTTAAAAAAAATAATTAGCTTAGTGTTGTATTTTAAATAATTTTAATTATTAATTAAAAATGATATAACACTTTGATTTATTTACACTTGTGTAAATTTAACTAAATTTATCTACACTTATCTAACTTAAACCCCAAATATGCACAAATATATTGGGGTGGGGGTGTGTGTGTGTGGAATACCCCAAGCCCAATTCTCAGAAGGCATTTTGAAGTTCAGTTTTGGAAATTCAGTATTGAAAAGTGGGCTTAAAATTGACGCAACGCGCAGGCCTTAGATGAATGCAATACACAGGCAATAGACAGACATTCAGGCTTAAGATGAAGTTAACAGTTCATGAAGTGGGTGAAAGAGACCGGGGGTGTGACAGATCATTGATTTACTCACAAAACCCTCTTTAAGGTGCTACAGGGAAATGTCCTTTGTAGATGAGTGCCAACCAAAATAACCTCTTCTTTGGTGTAGGAGGTCATGAAGCAAGCAATGCTCACAATATTTCAAAATCCTTTTCGTGGATCAGCCAAACTCCAGGGATAGTCACTCTGGTCACCATCCAAGCGCAGTATTTTTTTCTGCAATGAGAACCCTTTTCCTCGGTCATTCATGGAAAAGTGCAGTATTTCTTCTGAAGTAGAATGCTTTTCATAGGTTAGTTGAAATGGTTAGTTCTCATCCTATACTAACAGGAGAAAATCTGACAATTTGTCTTCAACCACACAATGAGGCCATGGGTTTTTCAATCCCACAAAGGAGGTTGAAGAGCACTTTACACTTCTGCCTGCTTAAAATGGCCTTCTGAGCAAACTGTGCGCTGTCTTTTCAATAAGCTGGTCACATGATCTCTGCCCCTGGCTTCTCCAGGGCTGCTTCCCTTCACTCTGCAAATGTATCAACTTAAGAACATGCTGTCTTCAAAGCCTGCAGCCCTTTTCACAGTTACTTTCCAAAACCTACAAGGTTTTTTCATTCTTTTTCTCTTAAAGGGACAGACCCACACAAATAAAATGAATGGAAAAATGGGAGAACACTGCAACTACAAAGGACAGGGTTGGGAAAATTTAAGTTTGGGCACTTGCCATGTTTGGAGTTAGAGCAAGGATCCTACATGCTTGCATGTTTCAGTTTGTTTTGGCAAGCTGAAACTTAGAAAAGTGATGATTTTCATGGAGGAGATGATCATTATGTCATTGCCAGTAGGTTTGGTGATATATTTTTATTCAGTTTTCCATTAGACGTCTGTCTCCTTATTCTTTGTGAATAATGAGGGCTTGCTGAGCATTGAAAATATTTTCTTCAAAGTAAAATCCAAAAATTTATCAGTAAATCTGTGACTATCTATTGTTTTTTATGAAATATTCTGCAATGAAATGCTATGAGAGGTTGGTCCTAGCCAGAACTAACTGATACCTAAGTAAAGATCTGGACCCACTGTAATTTGCTGCAATCTTACTGGCTCTCTGCTTAGCTCTGGATCACTTAGACAACAGCAACATCAGGCTACTTTTAGTCAACTACAGCTCAGCTTTTAATATGATCTAACCCTCAAAATTGGTCAACAAGTTCCAAATCTTGGCGGACAAAAAAATAAAATACGAAACACTACAAACGTATAAGGTGGAGAAGAACATAAATGCAAATAAAGCAGAAGTATTACGAGCTAGGAAAAAAAATGCACAAAATATTGGTTTGGCAGCTTAAAACAGAACAAGCTAAAAGAATGGTATTGGCATCAAGGACAAACAACTTACATATAGCCCAACAGAGATCAATGAAAACCTTAAGGAATTCTATGAGCAATTATACCGAACTGAGAACGAAGGGAAAGAAAACAAAATAGATGAGTTTCTAGCTAAAATTGAACTACTGAAATTACAAGAAGAGGAGCAAAACAAATTGATAAAACCATTTGAAATAGAGGAAATACAATATATATTTAAAAAGCTACTGAACAATAAAACGCCTGGGGAGGACAACTCCCAATAGAATTCTATAAAACATTTCAAGAGTTACTAATTCCTCCTCTCCTGGAAGTAATGAACCAGATAGAAGAAACACAAAACATGCCAGATTCATGTAAAACAACAACAATTACAGTAATACCAAAGATGGGGAAAGATCCACTAACACCAGCATCGTATAGAACAATGTCTCTACTTAACTCAGATTATAAGATAATAGTAAAACTATTAGCAAACAGATTGGCCGACTGTGTACCAAAACTTGTAAAACTAGATCAAATTGGATTTATTAAGACGAACAACGGACAATGTCTGTAACTTCATTAACTTAATCCATGCAGTACAAGGAAATAAGACACCAAAAGTGGCTGTTGCTTTAGACGCAGAGAAAGCTTTTGACAGGGTAGAATGGAATTATTTATTCAAAGTATTACAGAGGGTCAACCTACCAGAGAAATATATTAATTGGATTAAAGCATTATATAAGGGTCCAATGGTGAAGGTGACAGTAAAATGATATATATTGAACCAATTTAAATTAAGCAGGTCAACTGGCAGGGATGTCCACTATCTCCCTCACTATTCGCTTTAGCAATAGAACCATTGGCAGAACTGATAAGAACAGAAAATAAAAGAGAAGGAATATAAAATCAGTCTATTTGCAGATGACATCATAGTATACTTAACAGAACCAGAATTATCAATAAAAGAATTACATAAGAAATTGAAGGAATATGGAGAAATATCGGGGTACAAAATCAACACAAATAAAAGTGAAGCGATGCCAATGAATAATGCGGATTTCACAAAGTTTAAAAAAGAATCACCATTTAAATGGCAAACACAAGCAATCCGATACCTAGGTATTAGACTAGATAATAATCTAGGCCATCTATACAAATTAAATTATCAGCCATTAATGAAGAAATTACAAGATGACTTAGAACATTGGAAAGATTTACCACTAACACTGATAGGAAGGGTAAATTGCATTAAAATGAATATCTTCCCAAGGATACAATACCTATTTCAATCATTACCAATTCCCTTAACAGAGAAATTCTTCAATAAGCTAAAGAAAATAATAAGGAAATTCCTATGGAAAGGGGGGAAACCGAGGATAGTGCTAGATAAATTAACAGAATGGTACAAACAAGGTGGTTTGCAGCTACCAAACTTTAAGAATTATTATGGAGCAGCACAATTAAGATATCTATCAGATTTTTATCAAACAAAGGAAAAACCAGATTGGACCAGGATAGAACTAGATAAAATAGGGGAGAAGGTATCAGAACATATACTTTATAAGTGGGATGAAAAACTGGTGCAATATAGAAGTTCACCAGTACTGCACCATCTGCTCAACATTTGGAAGAAGATACACATAGAAAGGAAAAAAACAAATTACCAACTATCAAAATTATTATTGATGCAAATCCCTTTCACAATAGATAACCTTTCCTTTAGAGAATGGGAGAGAAAAGGGATTAAAAGAATAGAAAATTGCTTTTTGGGAAATAATTTATTATAATTTGAACAAATGAAGTACAAATATGGAATAACTCACGGTACAATGTTTGCATACCACCAACTGAAAACCTACTTAAAGGACAAATTGGGAAGCAGGCTGAGGTTACCAGAAGGAAGCAGTTTTGAATATGTGATTACAAAAACAATGATAATTAAAAGATTTATAACAAACATGTACATCAAGCTACAAGAGAAAGAAAATGATGAAATAAGCTATAAATCCAAACAAAAGTGGGAAAAAGATCTAAACATAAAGATAAAAAATGAAATATGGGAAAAGCTGTGCTCCAGAACTATGAGAAATATAATAGACACAAGGTTACGCATGATACAATATAATTGGTTACACAGGCTATATATCACGCCTCAAAAGTTAAATAAATGGGATCCAACATTATCAGATAGATGTTTTCGCTGTAAGAAGGAAACGAGAACAGCAGTACATGCAATTTGGGCATGTGAGAAAGTTAAAAAGTTTTGGGAAGATCTAAATCAGGTATTAAATAAAAATCACAAAAAGCAACATACCAAAAAATCCAGAGATCTTTCTTCTAAGTAATATAAGAAGTAAAGAATTAGGCTTCAAACTGAATGAAGCGCAAAAATGATTTATTATGATAGCCTTAGCTGTAGCAAAAAAATGTATAATCTCAACTTGGAAATCAGAAGAGAGCCTGAGAGTAGAGCATTGGTACATAGAAATGAATAAATGTATTCCATTGGAAAAAATAACATATAATTTATAAAATAAAGTCACATTATTCAAACAAATTTGGGAACCGTACATGGAACACAACAGAGAGGGCCTAACGTGGACCTCCACCCCCTAAAATGACAGAATGAGAAGAAGACGAAATGAAGTGACCCAGTCTGTAAAAGTAGAAGACACAATTTTCTCGTTTATTCTCATTGTGTGATTACATTGTTTAATGGGTTTATTGTATTGTATATGTTCAACATTTAATGGGTTGGGAGGGGGTTGGGAAGGAGGGAGGGAAGAGGGGAAAGGGGAGAAAATGTCACTGTGTATATTCAAGAGGGAAATATTTGTGTGTATTTTGGTTAATATGGTTCATAGTGTGAATTTTTTTTTAAAACAAGTTCCAAATCAGGAGTAGCAGATCCAGCACCACCAAACTGCCCTTGGGAACAGCTTATTTATTTATTTATTTGTATATATGAAGACTTGTCCTCCATATTTATTGTTTGTCTATATCTGTGTTATGTTTAGTTGTGTGTCTGTGTTTTGCACTGAGGACTAGAGAAGGCTGTTTCATTGGGTTGTACTTGGGGTATCAGATGACAAAAATTTGACTTGACAATCCTGGGTCTCTGCAACTGGATCCTTGACTTCTTCTTCATAAGACCACAGTTAGTATGAATCCAAAACAATGTCTCCCCCTCACTGATGAATAATACAGGTGTATTTCTAGGGTGCATGTTACATCTAATTTTGCCCAAAGTTAAACATGACATTGTTATCAGACAACCATTGAATGTAAGTGGAGGGAATAGCATCTTTCCATCTCATTAATCTTTATTTTCAGTATTTGTAAGATCAATTAATTTCTGGTTTTTGACCCCATGTTTACCTTCTTTTTGATTATTAGTAGTGGACTGTTCGAGTTAAGTTAGTAGCCTCTGAAGGAAGGGGATAGATAATTAGATAAAGTGGAGTTTTTTTTTTAAACTTCTTTTCAATGTAATGTAGGTTTCAATACCATTTTTATTTCTACATAAGATTTATTGATATTTTATTGTCATGTAACTATGTAACATTTATTTGATGAAACCAATAAAAATATTGAAATTTTGCTCTACACCAATGAATGTGTGACTGGGCACAATTCAATTGCCATCTACAAATTTGCGGAAGACACCACAGTCATCCGCAGAATCACATATAGGAGTGAGATAAAACTGCTGGTTGAGTGGTGTCTCAGCAACAAACTTGGATTCAACGTTAGCCAAACTAAGGAACTAATTGTGAACATCGGGAGGAGGAAATCAGAACTCAAACCAGTTCTAATCGTTGGATCAACAATGGAAAGGGTCAAGAACTTCAAATTCCTGGGTGCCAAAATCCCTGAAGATTTATCGTGGCGCCTTCATGTTGATGCAATCATCAAGAAGGCTTGCCAATGGCTATACTTCCTGAGGAGTTTGAAGAGATTTTGAATGTAACCAAAGGCTCTCAAAAATTTATAAAAATGTACCATGGGGAGCATTCACTGTCTGGTATGAAGATGCCAATGCCACAGGACAGAAAAAGGCTGCAGAGAATTGTGACGCAGCCAGCACCATCACGGGAATCAGCCATCACTCCATGAAGGATATCTGAAAGAGGCGATGATTTAAGTATGCAACCTCTATCCTTAAGGACCCTCACCACTTAGACCATGTCCTCTTCTCACTGCTACTATAAGGAAGGAGGTACAGGAGTCAGAAGATGAACACCCAACAGTTCAGAAACAGTTTCTTTCCCACTGAATAAACACTAAAGCACAGAAAAGACCTCACTTTCTCTTCTTTTGCACTAATCTATTTATTTCAACATGCCATTTATAGCAATATTTGTACCTGTAATACTGTCACAAAACAACATATTACGTGACATGTTCATGACAATAAATTATGATTCTGATTTATAACATAACACATTAAAATAATTTAAGAGAATTTTAACGAAAACAAAATACGTTAGTCAATTAAGCTGAAGTTGGTACTGATCAATTTATATTACCCTTTATAAACTGAAGCCATAAACCCTTTTTTTCTAGATTAAATGTTCCTTTCTAGCTTTGATATTTAATTAAATCTAGAATGTCAAGATCTTAATCATTCTATGAAAGCTATTTGCAACCGTATTCTTCACCAGCAGAACACTACCAGAGGGAGTACAATCATTTCTGTTGAACATTTGCTAAAGACATTCATCTGATCTAGCAATAGATTTCCACATTTGCCTTCACCACTGAAGATGACAACTTACTGATCTATTGCAGTTATGGAGAATGGGTTTCAGTGAAAACGTCACCAGGTATCCAAGCAATGTTGACATCAGTGAATACCAGAAACCCAAGCTGTCTTACACTGACTGTGGAAGCTGTAATGGACAAAGCAACAGAAAACTGCAGAATCTGCTTGTATTGTTAGAAACAGCTGGAACATATCTTTTCTAACAGCAATGAGGTTTACAAAGATGATTAAAATTCCTCACTGATTCACTGCCTTATAAGGGAAGCAATCAACAATTTCACAGTATAATTTAACATATTCTACTTGTTTACAAAATTACTTGTATTGTTCTTCATTATGGATTTTTGCCATCAGTGATAGAACATGGAACACTGCAGCACATCACAGGCCATTTGGCCCTCAACATTGTGCTGACTCCCTGCCCCATGACCCTCCACTTTTCCACCATCCATGTATCTGTTTAAGAGTCTCCTAACTGCCCCTAATGTTTCAGCCTCCACCATCATCCCTGGCATGGCATTCCAGGCACCCAAAACTCCCCCTAAACTTCCCTCCCTTCATATGATCTCTGGTGTTTTCTATTCCTGCCCTGATCCCTTTGATGATGACTTTATTTTCATATGCACAAGTACAATGTACAGATGCACTGAAATTCTTACTTGCTGCAGAATACACCATAGGGTAAACTAATATGTAAGGTACACCATCTACAACAGTATAAATTAAATTACCACATTATGTAAAGATAATAAATATAAAAGGATGGATAAATAAATATTTGCAGCTGCAGTTAATGCAGGAATAAAATTATGTTAAAAAGTGCAGATAAATCTTTTGATGGTCCTCCAGTAGTCATGGTTTGGGCTAGAGTAGTGCAGAAAGTACTTTGCATGTAAAACTTGTGGATAAATTTCCACTAGAAGATTCATACTGAGGCCAAAAGTAAGGATGGTGTAGGATTTAGTTTACAACTACTATAATTTATACATAGGTAGGTGTAAACTTGACCTTGCATTTATCTTTTATATTCTGCAAAAGTTGAGTTACAACGATTGATATGTAAAAGCAGCACTTTATTGTCTTGTATGACTTTAGATCAAACAAACACATAAGTTGTTACCTTTGGAAAGAAATAGGTGGGCTTTCTTAAGAAGCATTGCATTTCAGTGGTGGAAAATTTCAACACCATTATAGTTTTTCTCTTAAGAATGTGGAGCAAATGGGAATCAACTTGGCTATTCCATTCAAATAAAAATCCACATGATGTGCAGGAAGTCACACTGGGGTACATTTTTAGTGTTCTTCTGTTTTCTTTATTTCAGGGAAAATGAAGATTACTTTTTCCTGGAAAATTGATACTTAATTGGGAAGAATTCTACTTCACTGAATTGATACCCTTCATCCTGACAAAAGAAGAGAGATGAAGCATATTAGATCCAGGTGTCTTATCTTATTCAATTGTTTTAATTGGTGTACAAATTACATCAAAATGCAAGTAGTCCAGGGTTCTGTTCTTGAGAATCTCCATTTCTCTTTTTCAGAAACCAATATTGCATCAATCTACATACACTTGCTATCATTCTTTTATTTATTTTAATAATCATCCGTACACTGCCCATAATTTATTTGTACTGTATCAAGCACACCATGAAATATTTTATTATTATTATTAGTTTGAAAAATGCTTTAAAAATGTATCGCAGGATTTACACAAAGACAGGTTTCCTGAAGTCAGCTAATTTGTAATCCAGGAGCCCTGCAGTTTCAATACACAGTAACACTGACAATTAATGCTTCACCTTTCAATTAAAAATAAAAGAAGCAGAGGTTAAAAAAATGCCTTTTATACTTAGACATATTATGAAAAAAATTACCAAATTTGTAGAATTGAATTTAATTGTAATTTTGATCATAAATAGAGGCACAAGATTTTTTTTACATTGGATAAGCACATTGAGAAACTGAGTCCAATGGAGAATATTGTAATAGAGATTATGATGTAAACCAAATTGATGGAAAAATTGAGTTTTAAAAGTGTACAGGTGAGTGGAAGAGTGTAAAACAGAGGAAAATAAGGAGTTTCATGCAATTGGATGAATTCTTCGATCTTACAGTTAAATTACTGTTTCAATCCCATACATTATTGAAGCTCCCAGTTTAAGCAATTATTTAAAAAGGCATGCTTAATAATTGGAAATAACAAGATTCATTTATGATCATGTAAATATAAACACAATATCTGTCAACTTTACTTTCCATAGCATACCCCAGTGACCCCACTAATAAGAGAAAGAGAAGCAAAAGAGAGCACCTGCAGAGACACCGAGCATCCATGGATTCATCTCCTACGCTCCTGCAACATCGGCAACTGTCTTTTGTCCACTCCATTCGCAAACCTGAGCTCCTGGTTCCAAAACGATCAAGAAGCTGAAAGTCCCAGAGGCCCATCGGGACCCATTATTGCCACCAGCACCCTCACAAATCCTG
Source organism: Narcine bancroftii (assembly GCF_036971445.1). Lineage (NCBI taxonomy): Eukaryota > Metazoa > Chordata > Chondrichthyes > Torpediniformes > Narcinidae > Narcine > Narcine bancroftii. The sequence continues at coordinate 30,016,917 of NC_091477.1, read as the reverse complement.
GTCCCGAAATGTCAATATAGAGGCAAAGGTGCAAGTCCTTCACTCTCCAGTCTCCAGCAGCCTGATGGGAGCTCCTCTATCACCAATCCCCAGACTCCAGCAGCCCGCAGCATGGTGTGAGTCCCTCAAACACCAGTTCCTTATCTCCAACATCCATAGACTGGTGTGAGTCTCTCAGCCACTAAGTCCCTCACTGGTGCATTGCCTATAAGAGTATAGTCATCATTATCTGTTTTATTCTCAAAACAAACTAATCTCCAACTTCAGTCATGATTGCTCAAGAATAAACAAAGGTGACTATTATAACTAAATAGTAAATGCAAAGGCAATTATCAGGAATGTTTTTGTTTCATTTCACAATCAAGAATATTTAACTATATAAAAAAATAATGATCATAATCCAAGAAATCTGGCCATTTTTTCATTGCTTCACATTTGAACAGTAGGCTAGGTTCAAAAAATTGACTAAATGCTTGGCACATTTCTAATACTTAAAGCAGATAAAACACCACACAATATAAAGTGGCTGACAATTTCTGAAGAGATTTCCATCATTTCTACCTAATTAGTATTGAGTTCCCTTTAAACAACATTACATTACACCAGGTTATCTCCCAAGATAATGTGGTTGTTAATTAAAATATCTATTAGAATCCAAAATCTAAATTATTTTCTCGTATTCTAATAAGGAAATGCAGGAGTCAAGTGCTTAAGGCTTGATGTGTAATCCACGGAGAATTCACTTTCTGATGTGCAACAGTACCAATCTATTTTCTGGATATCCAAATTCAGTCACATTAGCCGTGGTTTAATAGGAGAGCAAGAGGAAGTGAATGAAGAGCAAGGATTCTGTTGTTCTCCACCAAGTCAGACAACTAATCTGCAGATAATGAGATTCAGTCATTTACATTTTTCCTCGCAATCTGACATAGCTATCTAAAAGCAGCATTCATTTTGAATAAATTTACTTTTAAAATGTATGTAAATAAATCAGTAAGAAATTTAAAGAATATATATTTAATTTCTTGCATCTGTTACATCTCAGACCAGCAGCAATAGAAACTTGCCAAGGCTATTATTTTTTAAAATAATATTTTTATTATTCATTATTCATAACATAACTCCTTATCTAACTTAACAAAACATCTAAATTTAACCCCAAACAATGCACGAATAGGCTTATATGTGTGTGTGTGATATCCAAAACCATTAGAGACACATTCTGGAAAGTCATTCCAAAGTTTGTCATAGACATCCAGTGTTGACACAAAGACACTTAAACTGATGCAAAGAAGTAATTATGAATGAGGAGGGAGAGACTGAGGGAATAAGACTGCTGAAAACTCATGAATCCTGGTTGATTTTCTTCCAGAGTGAATGTCCTTTCAAATGAATGGTTGTCACAACTCCCCTTTTGCTTTCATGGGGAACCAATATGTGTGACTTCCATGAAGCTTCTAAAAACCTTGGCAAGGGTCAGTCAAAATGACCAGCACAGTGGTCACAATCCAATGAGGTAAGTCTACTGTTTCCTTTACCCAACTATGGCTCAAACAATATGACCTTTCCTTTGGTCATGGTGTGGTTCAACAAGTCCCCTTTAAAAAAAAACCTTTCATTTGGTCACAGTTTTTCAACAAGTCCCCTTCAAAAATGACTTTTCCTTTGGTCAAGGTGGGGTTTAATAATTCCCTTGTATGGGGTGGAGCAGCCAAATTGTCCATAACCACACAGAGTCTCTCCAGATCAGTGCTCATGAGAGAACTGTTGATCACAAAGTGCCTGTCCCTTTAAGTGTGTCTCTCACATGACTCTTCCTGTGTCTCTCACCTGTGTCCCTGGAAAAGCAACACATTTCCTCTCTTCTCTTCAAAAGCCGCAAAGTTGGCCCATGCTGTACGGGTTGTCGTCACCTCTAGTCTCTCTAAAGCTGTGCAGGGTTGAAGTTTGATTCGTTAACCCTTAAAGTGACAATCACACAAAAATGAAATGGGACCTCATAATATATCACAAATGTTATTGTTTTGATTGCTGCAAAATTTCTCTGCAACGTGCAGTTAAATATAATACGATAGTGTTCCCGTGTTCAAATATTTGGTCAGACTCTATTTCTCAAGTAAGGAATTGAACTTTGTGTAAGAAGCAGAACGACATGATATGAAGATAAAACCAGAAAAAAAACATATACATTATTCTTTTCCAAATCAGTTAACGATTATACAATATCAAATTAAAATGTAAAGGCTGTGAAATGTGGTTCCGAGCTGTAGGAAATAGCCAGGCAGTGCTAATGCAGAAAAAAAAGTTAATGTTACAGTGAATACCCTACAGCAGCTAGTTCTCATACAGGTGGAAAAGGCAAGTGACTTAAAATTATTAAATTCAATTGCTAGTCCAGAAGGTGGCAATGTGTCCAGGTGGAAGATGAGGTTCTGTCACTCAAGATAAGAGTAGAAGAGCATATGAAATAGGAGCAGGTGTAGGCCATCCAGCCCTTTGAGCCTGCTCTGCCATTCAATGTGACCGTGAGCTTTGTTATGAATATACAAAATGTTACATATAGGTAGGTCAGAGAGAGAGAAGGATAGAGAATTAAAGCAATTGGAAACTGAAAGTTCAGGGTCACCCTGCCCTCTGAGTACATGTTCAACAAAGTGGTCAGCCAATCCACATTTGGTTTCTCCGGTGTCGAGGTGATCACATTATGATAAGCAAAACTAAATTTGTTTTCTGATGCATGATTTTAAGAATGGAAACATTCATTTATTACAATCTCTGTAAAAGAAAAAAAGATCTGGGTTTATGACTGAAAGCAATGTTTCTTTCTGAGATTTCAGTTTGCCCCTTGAAGTAATAAAGATACGATGAGGAAACAACTACTGTTACGATTGAAAGCATCAGATCCATCACTTTGTTGCAACCTTTTTCATAAGCCTGTTTTCCGTGGTTATATTTTAATGTGTTGTATTTTTTTTTGTCGTCGTCCTCAGTTTTTTGTTTCGTTTCCAATGTAGACATCCGTTAATTGAGCTGAAAGTGGGTATTTGTTTTTAAGAGGGTTCTTGAATTGAGGGATTTTAGTTAAAGAATCATAAAAATGTTACTCAAAGCAATGGAGGCTTTGACCCAAGTTAACTTAAATACATTTCCAAAAGGCAAAGACACCAATTTACCTTTGTCATAAATCTTAACTGGTTTTCTGGAGGCTAAGCCTATTTTCTGGTATCTTACAAAGATATGTGCAATCTGATGTTTTTTTTTTAGAAGCTTGATATATTGTCCTCAGATAATTCATCGAATTGATTGATCTGCACTAGTGCAAGATTTCATATCTAACCTTTGTGTATATTAACTGCTGTACTTTAGGAGAGAAAGCATTTGCTGTCATCATGAAAACACATCATAAGAGGTGAGTAAATTTCAATTGCTTTGTTTTTCTTTAGCCTGGATTTCTAAAACCGCATTTACAAAATATTATCACCAACTTTGGGAATTTATTTCATGAAATCAAGATTTTAATTCTCAGTTGGTGTTCACATTTTGTATCAATTTCCCTATTCATCTACAGGGTAAATATCCCTTTGTTTTGGGAACTGGCACTGGATTAAAATCCCCAGTTCATTAGGCAGCAGGTGGGAAGTATCTTTGCTGTTCTTCACTGCACATACTTTGGCACAGATCTTAGAATCGACTTTTGTTTTTCAACTCGCTTGGGATCTGTCCACCTAGGTTTTATAGACTTCTAATCATGATTTAATAACACATCTGGCCATTTGTTGCCTCCACACAATGCATCTGGGGCAATTCAAAGCAAAGAAGATAAAGTGAGCCTCTTCAACCAATCAGATGGAAGATCTCTTTCTGACTCTTAACTCCCCAAAACAGATGTTTCAAAATGTTTAGAACAGAAACGATACCCTTTTCAAAACCATACATTCAGAACTTATCAGTCAGGATGATGAGCCAGCAGGCTCTCTGACTGCAGAAATTAGATTGGTCATTTAGACACGATAATCAGATTGCTTGCCTTTATTTTTGGAATAGTTTTATTTTGTCTACAGGTAGCCAGGCCTGAAGAAATTCAGCAACTAAAAATAAGTGGGTAAATGTGAATCCATGAACTGGCTTTGCACAACTCTTAGTGGGCCAGAAGGCAAACCCTCTGCCCTCCTTATCTCCCTTATACCCTTCTGCTCCCAATTACCAGTGGACTTTACAGGCTATCAACTGAACATACAGCTACCAAAAGCCAAGCATTTTGGTGTATTGGACTCAAGACTACAGTCAATTGCCCTATTATTCATTGAACCAGCACTTTTGTTCACCACTATTCAGAATAACTGCAATTGGTAACACAAAATTCATGATCCAAACCTCCACTCTTTATTTCTAAACATCCCTCTGTTTTCCACCAATATGTCAATCTTACTTCAGTGATGTAAATTTCCATGATAGTTCTCCAGTCTGCCAATTATTCTAGGTGTTGACCAGGAAAACTGCTTAAAGAAACTTTGTAGCTGAGGCCTGCAACCAGTTCAAAAGGCCTTAAGTCTAATCCTATGAAAGTATTCCGGCCATAGAAAAACCTCAAGGGAAGAGAGCCAGGGTACGTTTATACAGAGTGAGAGCAAGTATTAGAACTCGATTAATTAGGAAACAGGAGCAGGATTAGCCTATGTGGTACCTTCTGCCTGCTCTGTAAGTAGGACAGGGCTTGGCTGATCTGAACTTGGTCTTGCCTTCATTTTTCTGTACATTCCCTACAACCTCCACCTTATCCCTGAAAATTTTAAACAATTCAGCTTTAACAGCTCTCCAGAATTCCACAGAGAAAAAAATTCTCATTATTTCCACCTTAAATGGGAAAACCATTATTCTAAACTGATGGTGCCTTGTTCACAATTATCCCTCAAGAGAAAACAGTTTCAACCGAACAAGATCTGCTTAGAATCTAATACGTATATTATGATAATATAGCCTTAGATTCTTCTAAGCTTAATGAGTGTAGTTCCATCTGTTCAGTCAAGTTCAAATATATTATCAAGTTTATTATTATCTGATTGTGCAAGTACAACCCAAAGAAAAAGCATTCTCCAGTCCTTGGTTCAAAACCATGCAGACAGACATATTCATCAGAAATACAACACACATACAAACAATACATCTACAATACATATATAAAAATAAATAAATAAATATTATTAAATAAATAGAAGAGTCTCAGAGGAGGGTTTGTTGAGGCAGTTTATCAGTCATTCAGCAGTCTCTTTGCCCATGGGAAGAAGCTGTTTCTCAGCCTCATGGTATCTGGCTCTGATACTCCTGTATTTCTTTCCTGACAGGAGTATCTGGAAGATGCTGGATTCAGGGTGATAGGAGTCCTCAATGATTTTGCGAACCCTCTTCAAACAATGAACCTGGTAGTTCAGGTCACTGTGGGAGAGGAGTAAGGGAGACCACAGTGATCCTCTCTGCCACTCTTATGGTCCTGTGTATTGACCTCTGATCTGATGCTCTACAGCAATCATACCACATTGTGATGCAGCCAGCCAAGACACTCTCGATAGAGCTCCTGTAGAAAGTTGACAGGATGGTGGCCTCCTTAGTCTTATAAGGAAGTGCATTCATTATTGTGCTTTTCTAGCAAATGAGGAAATGTTGTGAGTTGATAAGTCACTCCTTAAATGGCCTCCGAGGAACTTGGTGCTCTCTACTATTGAGTTATTAATGTGCAGTGGAGGGTGGTTGACCCTAGTCCTCCTGAAGTCTACAATCATCTCCTTTGTCATGTCCACGTTTAGACTCAGGTTGTTATTCTCATATAATTTCATGAGATTTTTTTTACCTTCTCACTGCAGTGTGACTCATTGTTTTTGCTGATGAGGCCATCTCCTGTCGAGTCATCTAAAAACTTGATGACTCTAATGGAACTGAATCTGGTGATGCGGCCATGGGTCAATAGCGTGTAAAGGAACAGGCTGAGCACATGGCCCAGAGATTCACCAGTGTTCAGCATGATGGTGCTCAACGTTCTACTGCTGATAATGGACAGACTGTGATCTTTCCATTAGAAAGTCCAGTATCTAGTTACAGAGAGGGCTGATGAGTCTCAAGGAGGATAGTTTATCTACCAGCCTCTCTGCAATTATCATATTAAAATGCCGAGATGAAGTCCATGATTAGCAGCCTGGCATTTGAGGTGTCATTCTTCAGGTGGGTCAGGATGGATTAGAAGGACAAGGCTATAATATTATCAGTTGGATGGTTCTATCTGCAGGTGAATTGAAATGGGTGCAGACTCTGAAGATGCACCTTGATGGGTTTCATCACAAGCCCCTCGATGCATTTCATATGGTGGAAGTCAGTGCCATTAGGCAGTAGTCATTCCTCATTAGACTTCATCCTCAAAATCTTTGAATTGCCACCAATGGAAATGTATTTTTTTGAAGTTAAAAGACGAAAACTGTGGACAATAATCATCTACGATCTCAGCAATATTCTGTACAGTCAAAGCAAGATTTTCCTCCTTTTGTACTCAATCCTCCTTGATGATATGGTTAGCATAAAGGCTGGTGCACACTAATAACAGTGCTAGCAACCTGGATTTGAATCCAATGTTGTCCGTAAAGAGGTTGTACGCTCTTCCCATGTCTTCCTGGGTTTCCTCTAACAAACAATACGTATGCTCCAGTTCCTTCCCACCCTTCAAAACGTATGGAGGTTGTAGGATAATTAGGGTATTTGGGCTGCATGGTCTGGAAGATCCTGTTTCCATGCTGTTGTCTAAATTTTTTTTTAATTAAAGGACAACATTCAAATCGCCTTCCGCATTATTCCTGCACCTGCATTCTAACTTTCTATCTGAAGACATACAGATTTGTGCAGTCTACCAAAAGTCGGGAACTCTCAGAATTCATTGTTTTTATTTCTAAGTGGAGGCAGCTACAGGGCCCCCTAGTGGAAGAGCCAATTTTTTCCAATGATAACTTCTCGTTACTTTTAACTGAGATTTTAAGGATGCACAAGGTTGTTGGGAAAGAGGTACCATTAACGTTACTGTTATTATCCTGTATCTTGGATGTTTTCTAATAAAAATCAGATTTTTTTAGGTAGCATTTTTGAATCTTTGGGAATGTGCTTTTGAACTCATGAATATCACAGTGCAGGTAACAAAATGTAACTAGACGTGCTTCTTTCAGTACAGAGAAATAAAAACATAAGACTATATGTATAACAAAAAATAGAACTAACATTCTATAAACAAAGCAAAACAATATCAGAATCAACCGATGAGATCAGCATTTGGGAGTCATGTCATTCTGCCAAGACCCTTGCTGGATAATTATACAGTAAATGAAAACCAAGGTATATTATTGACAGACACCCCATCCTCAATGATGTTGGATGCAAGCAAACAATGAGGCTGAAGTGTCTGCATTCCCCCTCAGGCGAAAGTGCAAAGTCATTAATTCTGCCTTGTTCTCTCCAAAGGTCCTCAACATGCTAGCCTTAGCAATAGTGCATCCAATTAAAAATAAGTATCTCAAATATACCGATCAGTCAAAGTCTACAAGGAAAGAAGTCAGGTTGGAATATTTTGGATGTGTATTTTTCATGACACAAAATTTACAACAGAATGATCAGATCTTTAACTCATGGACATAATTTTTCATCTTTTTTTCCTTTAAGTCCTTTTTTATGTTCAATTCACACTGTAGCATGTCTGTGAAATTGCAGGAAATTTTCTACTAAAATGACAAGTCCCTGGGTAAATGTTAAGTAATTTTACAGCCATTTTTTATTTCTAAATTTTATTTTGCTTTTCTACACATCTGTTCTGTTGCATTCTGCTGATTTGCACTCATGCACGAGCTTGTATGGACCATTTACAAGACTGGGTATGAAAAAAGTGCGGAGCTAATTAATCACTCACTGACAGACAATGCAAATTGACATATTACATAGTTCTACTCAGTATGAATAAAAGATTAATTGGAAAAAATGTTGCTAATGGTTTGAAGAGAGAGAAAAATTAGGAGATTTTGTCTTTATTCAGAGGATTCCCATACCATGCTAGTGGGGGTGGATGAGGTATTGTAGCGAATGGTCTTGGTTGAAAAGATGATTTGGGGATTAATTTAGGAAAGAACTGGCACAGAAAAATGGACAAGTACTTTTGTTCCAAGCTGTAAATTAATGTGCTTCTGAGATCATAACTACGCTTTCACACTTGACCTAGTTCAACATTAGATTTTACATCAAAGTGTTCTATCATCCCAAATTCATGCTTTCAAGACGAAAGCTTCCTACTTTTTATTTCTTCTTTGTGTCTTTTTCAATCTTTCTTGTTCTTACTCTATCTTATTTTGAGGGCATGCTTATCCTGGTTATTACTGCATCTTATGCACAATTCAATTGCCACCAGAATGAAAACCTTTGAACTCAAACAGGAGCTTTGTACACTCTACAAATGTCAACATCATACACCAACCTCCAAAAGGTATTGTTTAGTTCAGTGGTTCTCAACCTTTTTTTTTCCACTCACATACCCCTTAAGTAATCCCTTGCCAACCACAGACCACTTTGGCATGCTATGCCATAGCTGCTCTCTGGTTAAAAAGGGATTACTTAAGGTTGTATCTGAGTGGAACAAAAAGTTTAAGAACCACTGATTTAGTGGATAATATGCTTTCCCGAGAATCAAAGGTTTGGATTCATTCCACTATGCATAAAACTACTTGTTCTCCTAAGTAGATGTGAAATATTCTGTGCCATGATTTAAAAAAAAACAGATAAATTTTCCACAGTCTTTATTCAGCATATTCTAAGCAGATTACACTGGACAATTAAGATTTTGCTTCCTGATTATCTTATGGATTTTGGGCTGCTGATCATGAAAATCACCTTAAAATTTCCTATCTCGTACCTTTTTTTTAAAGATGCAACCTATTTGTAATTTCATGTTGTATTTTAAATCTACTTCTTTGGCTTGGCTTCGCGGACGAAGATTTATGGAGGGGGTAAAAAGTCCACGTCAGCTGCAGGCTCGTTTGTGGCTGACCAGTCCGATGCGGGACAGGCAGACACGATTGCAGCGGTTGCAGGGGAAAATTGGTGGGTTGGGGTTGGGTGTTGGGTTTTTCCTCCTTTGCCTTTTGTCAGTGAGGTAGGCTCTGCGGTCTTCTTCAAAGGAGGTTGCTGCCCGCCAAACTGTGAGGCGCCAAGATGCACGGTTTGAGGCGATATCAGCCCACTGGCGGTGGTCAATGTGGCAGGCACCAAGAGATTTCTTTAGGCAGTCCTTGTACCTTTTCTTTGGTGCACCTCTGTCACGGTGGCCAGTGGAGAGCTCGCCATATAACACGATCTTGGGAAGGCGATGGTCCTCCATTCTGGAGATGTGACCCATCCAGCGCAGCTGGATCTTCAGCAGCGTGGACTCGATGCTGTCGACCTCTGCCATCTCGAGTACTTCGACGTTAGGGATGTAAGCACTCCAATGGATGTTGAGGATGTTGAGGATGGAGCGGAGACAACGCTGGTGGTGCCGGTAGAGGACCCATGATTCGGAGCCGAACAGGAGTGTGGGTATGACAACGGCTCTGTATACGCTTATCTTTGTGAGGTTTTTCAGTTGGTTGTTTTTCCAGACTCTTTTGTGTAGTCTTCCAAAGGCGCTATTTGCCTTGGCGAGTCTGTTGTCTATCTCATTGATAATATATTAGTAGATAAATCTACTAATATATTAATATACTAATCTACTTATATACTAATATATTACCCACAAAGTAAGCTATTTTGACTGAACCAAGCATGCCTGGACACACAGTCATTGCAGGGGCTATGCAAATGCTTTCTTTGCCCTAGGTATGTTTAGTCAGAATAGATGCAGACAGGCTATAAAAGCAGCTCACATATACAAATGCTGTGCATTACATTGATTATAGATTGAACGTATGCTGATACACATGTTCTTCAGGCAATAGTAGTGAGTGTACTTAACAATAGCATTAATTGTCTTCAGGAAGATCCAATACAGTAGAAAGGTCTCATCATTTATTGCAATAACTGTGATACATTCTGTTACATTTGTGGCAAATATATGCTTATGCTAAATTCAATAAATTAATGTTTTTCATATTGCAGCTGCATATTTACATCACCTATGGGCTTTTAGAGGGAATGGGAAAGGTTGGGGTGTGGCTAGAGAGGCCGCAAAACTCCAAATTCCTATGTGATACAACAAATCTGAAATTATATATGTGTTTGGCTTCAAGATGCCTTTCATAATCACTTTTTTTTCAGGAAGCAAACTTTTTGAAAAAAAATTGTTGTCCTGTGTATCTGGTTATTATCACATTGTTGATCACGGGGCCTTGCTGTACGCAAAATTTAAACTTTCAAATTTTTCACGTTTAAGTGCTTTCAAGCACACTGAAAGAGATGTGAAAGTTGTGCTCGTTTTGCCATTTGCAAACTAATGTGGCTATCAAATTACCTTCTCAGGTTTTTATGCATAAGTTACCCTGAACAAAAAAAAACTCCACAGCAAATTCCAGAAGTACAACCATTTTAATGGGCAAAAGGTGATATCTGAGGGAATAACTTCTCTAATCTACTTCTGATTTCTGTATCAATTCACAAAAAATAAAACATGGATTGAGAAAAGATGTCTCAGGGAAGACAAAGAATAAGAGTAGTTTTTTTAAGCGCAAATGAGCAATACAATAAAGAATGGCATCAACAGTGAAAGGTACACAATGTCAAAATTGTAACTTCTTCCCACAGTTTTAAATCTTGAGCTGAAGAAGGGCTCATGCCCAAAACATTGGCAATATATCTTTGCTTTTTTGAACACTGAATAGACCAATTAACCAATAGACCAATCCTCCAGCATTAACCAATAGACCAATCCTCCAGCATTAACCAATAGACCAATCCTCCAGCATTAACCAATAGACCAATCCTCCAGTATTTCTGCGTTTTTCCACAAATCGGCAGCATGTTAGCGTAGCAGTTGGCACAGCACTCTTACAGGGCCAGTGACAGGTTCTAATCCGCCACTGTCTGTAAGGAGTTTGTACCCTTGTGTGCATGGGTTTTCTCTAGATGTTCCAGTTTCCTCCTACCATTCAAATTATAGGGAGGTCTTGGGTTAATTGGGGAATTTGGGAAGCATAGGTTTATGGGCTGGAAGGGCCTGTTATGTCAAGATTTTAAAATTCTCCAAAGTAGAATAGCAAACTCCAAGACCTGGGCCTATATACCCTACTGTGTAATTGGATCCTGGATTTCCTCACCTCCAGACCACAATCAGTGCAGATTGGTAAGAACATCTCTTCCACAAACTCCATCAGTATTGGAACATCACGGAACTGCGTACTACTTACTTTCCACCTATGACTGTGGCTTGGTACATTAATAATACCATCTACAAATTTACTGATGATAACACAGTAGTGGGCTGTATAAAGAGGGATGTTGAGTCAGCATATAGGAAGGATATTTAAAATTTGATTGAATGGTGCACTAATAACAATCTCTCACTTAATGTCACCAAAACCAAGGAGCTGATTTGGACTTTTGGAAGAGAAAACCAGAAGTGTACAATCCAGTGATCACTGGGGAAATCAGAGGTTGAGAGTGTGAGAAAATTTAAATTCCTCACAGTCACTAATTTGGAGGAAACTTCCTGGACCTAACGTGAAGAAAGCACGTCAGCGCCTCTATTTCCTCAGGTATTTGGTATAACCTTGGCAAACTTCTTCAGATGTGTAGTGGAAAGTATGCTGACAGGCTGAATATTATGACTGATATGGGAGCACCAATACCCCTGAGCAGAAAGCCTTGCAAAAGCTAGTGGACACAGCCCAGTACATCAGACAAAATTCTCCCCGCCATCGAGAAAATCAGCATGGCGCACTACCATCAGAGAGCCGGAGTAATCATCAAGGATCTACACCACTCAGCACACACTCTGTTCTTGCTGCTGCCATCAAGATTCTTACCACCATGATGTATCATCAATAATTCACAAAAGGCTGAGTAATGAAACAATCAGGCTTTTAATAGCTAAAGATTGGAACAGTAACAAACAACCATCCACTTCCTTGACTGATCAGAACAAAAGGAATGGAGTAGCCCGCAGGGTGCTATGGGTAGGATTGGTGTCCAGTCGATAGTAACCAATCACGGTGTAACAATGGTTTACCATACACCATGCTACCTCTCCACCATCAGACTCTTATACAACAAAATCAGACTCAGTGAAGGACTCTTAGCACATTACTTATTATTGCAAATTTATTTTCTATATTACATAGTTTGCATTTTTAATTTACATTTTGCTCTCTTTATATATGTATCTTTACTTGAGAACAGTTTTTTGCTCTTCCAATAAGTAGAAATTCTGCCTGGCCCACTGGAAAGAATCTTAGGGTTGTGAGAGATGTCTTTTGTGGAAATGTAGACATACAGCATGGTAACAGGCCCTTTTGGCCCACAGCTCATGCCGCCCAATTACGTATGGACAGTGGGAGGAGGAAACTGAAACACCCAGTGGAAACCCACGCAGACATATAGGGAATGTACAAACTCCTTACAGACAGTGTGGGATTCTAACATCAGTCATGATCGTTGACACTGTAACAGTGCTGTGCTGAATGTACTCTGACTATAAAGCATTTAGACACTTAACGTTTTGTTTTGTAATACATAAATTATTGAAGCATTTAAGAAATGCTAGAACTTCTTGAAACCAGTTTTGCCATAGATAGAATTCTGAATAGAGAATTATAATTAAGAGGAGCTGCAGTTATTTTCCTTTAAATAAAAAACATTTGAAGAGAGATTTCCAGCCCCCCCCCCTCCCCCCACATCTCCATCGGGCACACAAAACTCAAAACGGTCAACCAGTTTAGCTATCTCGGCTGCACCATTTCATTAGATGCAAGGATCGACAACAAGATAGACAACAGACTCGCCAAGGCAAATAGCGCCTTTGGAAGACTACACAAAAGAGTCTGGAAAAACAACTAACTGAAAAACCTCACAAAGATTAGCGTATACAGAGCCGTTGTCATACCCACACTCCTGTTCGGCTCTGATTCATGGGTCCTCTACCGGCATCACCTACGGCTTCTAGAATGCTTCCACCAGCGTTGTCTCCGCTCCATCCTCAACATTCATTGGAGCGACTTCATCTCCAACATCGAAGTACTCGAGATGGCAGAGGCCGACAGCATCGAATCCACGCTGCTGAAGATCCAACTGCGCTGGGTAGGTCACGTCTCCAGAATGGAGGACCATCGCCTTCCCAAGATCGTGTTATATGGCGAGCTCTCCACTGGCCACCAAGACAGAGGTGCACCAAAGAAGAGGTTCAAGGACTGCCTAAAGAAATCTCTTGGTGCCTGCCACATTGACCACCGCCAGTGGGCTGATATAGCCTCAAACCGTGCATCTTGACGCCTCACAGTTCGGCGGGCAGCAACCTCCTTTGAAAAAGACCACAGAGCCCACCTCACTGACAAAAGACAAAGGAGGAAAAACCCGACACCCAACCCCAACTCACCAATTTTCCCTTGCAACTGCTGCCACCACATCGGACTTATCAGCTACAAACGAGCCTGCAGCAGACGTGGACATTACCCATCCATAAATCTTCGTCCGCGAAGCCAAGCCAAAGAAAGAAAAAAATAAAATAATGAAATGAACAGAGTAAACAACATTTCTCCATTCTCCTTGGCAACATCACTATCTAGGAGGTACAGATTTAAACTACTTGATAGAAGGGTTAGTAAATAATAGACAAGAAATCATTTCACACAGTAAGTCACTGGAAAAATCTGTGGTGGAAGCCTTCTCCACATTTAAATGAGCACCAACCACATGCAGGGTTGTTGATTAATAGATGGCAAGTGGGATTGACTAAAAGTCTATTTCTGGATGACATGAACTGCATAGAACACACAACCTCCTTCTATGCTGTAAATTGCTTTGATTCTTTGGCTCTGAAATGTCAACATCATCATGTCATCTTCATAGTTTGCACTGTATTCTTGAGTTTCTTTCTTTCTTTGGCTTGGCTTCGCGGACGAAGATTTATGGAGGGGTATGTCCACGTCTGCTGCAGGCTCGTTGGTGACTGACAAGTCCGATGCGGGACAGGCAGGCACGGTTGCAGCGGTTGCAAGGGAAAATTGGTGAGTTGGGGTTGGGTGTTGGGTTTTTCCTCCTTTGTCTTTTGTCAGTGAGGTGGGCTCTGCGGTCTTCTTCAAAGGAGGTTGCTGCCCACCGAACTGTGAGGCGCCAAGATGCACGGTTTGAGGCGATATCAGCCTACTGGCAGTGGTCAATGTGGCAGTCCTTGTACCTCTTCTGTGGTGCACCTCTGACACGGTGGCCAGTGGAGAGCTCGCCATATAACACAATCTTGGGAAGGCGATGGTTCATCATTCTGGAGACGTGACCTACCCAGCGCAGTTGGATCTTCAACAGCGTGGATTCGATGCTGTCAACCTCTGCCATCTCGAGTACTTCGATGTTAGGGATGAAGTCGCTCCAATGAATGTTGAGGATGGAGCGGAGACAACGCTGGTGGAAGCGTTCTTCGGAGCCGTAGGCGATGCCGGTAGAGGACCCATGATTCGGAGCCGAACAGGAGTGTGGGTATGACAACGGCTCTGTGTACGCTTATCTTTGTGAGGTTTTTCAGTTGGTTGTTTTTCCAGACTCTTTTGTATAGTCTTCCAAAGGCACTATTTGCCTTGGCGAGTCTGTTGTCTATCTCGTTGTCGATCCTTGCATCTGATGAAATGGTGCAGCCAAGATAGGAGTAATACATAACAACACCTATTCCAGTTACTGCAATTCAACCGTCTTTCACAAGAGTCCAACTCTTGCGTGTGTTCCACAGGGTCTTGATTTCTGAACTGATTCAAAATGTCTGAATTTGCCAATATAGTTCTTAAAATCATGTGATATTACATCATCAATGAGACCATATGACAAGTTACTGGAATCTTTAATAGTTGCCAGCTCCTGTTTCTTGGAAACCATGTGACCTTCATAACTTTGGCTTGCAGACATCATGATTCCAAAAGATGACCTCACTTCTGAATGTAATGTATGGGTGTGTGTAACCCTGTTCCAAACACAATACATTACCCAAGACATTTTTAGGAAAGATAGCTTCTAATGTGTGCCGATTTATATGTGTGTGTACACAAAAATTATAGATATAAATATTTATACAAGTATACACACTCACATTTCACCTGCCACTGCAACATGTTCATTACAATTGCCATCTCGCTGGACTCAGCCCTGAAACATGTTGATAAGCAATCTGAGACTCCTATTTATTAACAATAGCTCAACCTTCAGCACTATTATCCCAAAAAAAAAACTCATCTCCAAACTCTTCGGGCTCAGCACTTCTCTATGCAACTGGATCCTGTGGATCTGCAGATCACAAGCAGCAAAGATTGGAGGCAACACTTCCTCTGCAGTGATCCTCAAGACCAGTGCCTGGAAGGCTGCATGCTTCTTGCTATTCTCCTTATCTTCTCATGACTATGAGGCCAAATACTGCTCTAATTCTATCTACAAGGTTGCAGATAATATCACAATTGTAAAGCTGGTTCTCAAATAAAGATAAAATGGACTATTGGAAGGAGATGGAGAATCTAGTTGTTGTGCCAAGACAACAACCTTTCCATCATTATCAACAATATGAAGGAACTGGTTATCAACGTCAGGAAGAGGGATGGAGCACACACTGCTGTCTGTGTTAAGTCAAGACATCTTTATTTGTCATTCATTCCATCCATTCCATGGTAAAGATGAGTTAGCATTTCTCTAGGACCATGGAGCAGATTTGCATAATACGTAAAATAGAAGTTAAAATATTTAGACATATACAATAAAAGTCCACAGAACACTATCCACTTGTGTTCTGGGAATTCAGGAGCCTGATGGCTTGGAAAAATGTGCCCAATCTGGACGTAAGGGCCCAAGTGCTGCAGTACCTCCTACCAGATGGCAGAAGGGAGAACAGCTTACTTGAGGGGAGTATGAAGTTCTTCACAATGTTTATTGCTTTCTGCATGCATTATGTGTTGTAGATATCAATCATGTTAGGAAGGGAGCTCCTCGATGATCTTTTCCATTGACTTCACTATCCTCTGCAGAGTCCTGCAGTCTCAGGTGATACAGCATCCAAACAAGGCTCAGGGGATGTACAGATCAGTTGGCAGATGTTCTCACCAACATCTTTAATATCTCCCTGAGAAGCACTGTGGTCCCAAAGTGCTTCAAAACCGCCACCATTGTCCCCATGCCGAAGAAGTCATCTGTGTCCTGCCACAATGACCACCACCCTGTCGCATTCATGTCATGGAGTGCTTTGAGGGGCACATCAAGCTCCTGCTGCTCCTGTCACTGGACCCCCTGCAGTTCACATATCGATCCAACTGCTCTATGGACCATGGCATCACCACCATCCTCCATCTAGCCCTCAACCACCTGTATGTTGAATGCTGTTTATCGACTTCAGTTCAGCATTCAATACAATCATACCTCAGTACCTGATAGGGAAGCTGAGCCTTCTAGGTCTAAATACCTCTCTCTGTAATTGGATTCTTGACTTCCTGTCGGTGAGACCTCAAACAGTCCGGATCTGAAACAGCACTTCCAAAGCCATCACATACAATAGTTCTGAAGTGGAGATGGTGAAGAGCTTTAAGTTTTTTTGGAATAAATATCAGCAAAAATCTGTCCTGGTTCAATCACAGAAAGTGCACAAATACCATTACATCCAAAAGAAGTACTAGAGTGAAATACAATGTCTCTTACCAACTTTTATAGAAGCAATGTAGAAAGTATCCTGTCTGGATGCATCATAGCTTTTCCTAAGTCCATAGAAATTTCAGAGTGATGAATTAAGATAAGGGCATTGCAAACCATTGCAAACTCTTCCATCAATTCTCATCTTCATCGTCTGTTGCTTCAGGAATGAAGCCAACCAAGTGAAGGACAGTTCCCATCATCGTCACTCTCCAAACCCACCCCCCCCCCACTTTCACCCTGCCCCTTGCCCACCCCCTTACATTGGGCAGAAGATACATTTGAAAAGTTTAAATTTAAGGAAAGTTTTTTTTTCCCCTGCTGTGTTTGGACTCTTGAATGGATTACTTATTAGTAATAGATGGTGCCTTGCACTGTCTAACTGTACTTTTATTTGATATAACACTATTCTCTTGAACTTTTGTTTTTATTCTTTCACAACTTGTGGTACTTTGTATGGGTTTATTTCCCATAGCACATAGCACATGGAAGAAGGTTTTTCACTGTAACTCAGTACTCACACAATAAGGAATTCAATTTACATATTGTTTGACATTATTTTTCATTCTGCATTTTAGATCATGTTTTTTGAAAAGATATATCATGATATCAGATAAACTAGGAAGAATCAAATATTACTCCATACAACTTTTAAAACTGCAATGTAAGGAAAAGTTATGAAATTACTGCTGAGTTGAACACTTCCTTGAGCAAGTATAAATGGTCTTGAATTCAAATAAAAAACAACCAAGAGGAATAGTTTCTTGGATGAAATAAGTGTACTTGTAAATTAGGTTTCAGTTTGATCTGTTGATCAGGAGCAAACAATGTACAGCACTTAAGAGCAAACAAATTTACTAGAGTCATAAAAGTCCAATTATTTATGGTTAAGAAATAATTCAATATTTGCACATTACCTCTTTTTTTTGTTCCTTATTGACACAGACATTTATGACTTCATTTCTATGTAATTGTTTAAGGTCTATCCTGCGTATAGATAATACAAATTCAATTTAAAGTAGGTTGTGGAGAATGTGCTAATGGCATATTTTCTGCGTTTAACATGCTTTTAATGATGCTAGACCACATGTAGCGGTTTTAGATTATTACTGGTAGAAACGAAATCATGCCTGACACTGGGTAATCGCAACATATTCAGCTGATCATACCTCTCTTGATTGATAACTTTTCTATCTGAAGAATGACACACACTGGATGCTTTAAATTTTGCAGCCTCATTCTGAAATCACCTCCCAATGACAGAGACTTCTGCTGAATATGTTGATACTAATTGGATGTGTTAAAAAAAAACCTGCTTATTATAGGCAGAATCCATAGACATCAATGTAGCATACATATTAGCATCCAGGTTTAAACCAGCTCTTAAGAGGTAAATCTGTTCTTTGAAAAATACCAATCTTTTCAAGTGCCTTAGCTAGAAAGGATGCCTTTAAAAAAAATAGTCCTATCATTAAGGAGCTATTTTGTCAGAAAGGTATGTTGTTGATCTCAGGAGTCCTTTAGCATTCCAATCACTGGATTAACTGAACAGGTCTGGATACGCTCATTGATGGATATGTTCCCAAAGGCCAATGGCAGCAGGAGATGTGAATAAAGAAAGAAGAATCGAGTGGGAGGAATTTGGGAGCTGTTTACTATTTTCATGCATTTTATTTTATACTAATTGATGATGTTCAAATAAATCTCATTTCATTACTTAATGGCTGTCTTCTTTCTCCAACATTCAACACAGCACAAAGTCGATGATTTATCCCAAGCCTATTTCCATCATACACTGCAGATCTCAGAGTCTGTTCCAGGCATGATTTCTTTTTCATTACAGCATTGCTTTATTGAGTGTGCAACTTAGTATTGTAGCAGTATTTGTAAATAAATTGTAATTTACTCTGATAAAATTTAGCTCAGCCTGCATCTCTTTAATGAAAGTTTATAATAGTAGTTGCACCCAAAATGAGCAGATGAAAGATGGAGATAGGAAGATAAATGTCCTCTCCTGTGCTGTAAAACATCAGACTGATAGTGACATCTATCATACTGCACCATGAGTGTTCTTAATAGACATCAAGTTGACATACAGATTTAGGAAACAAATTCCAAAGTGGAACAAGCACAGCAGCTTAAAATAGCTGACGGTGCTCTCTTTATTCCCTGTTTAGGCTTGGCTTCAGTTTTACAAGGTTAAACCATTCTTTTATTGGATTTGGTAGCTGGCCCAGATCTTTGGTGCATATCAGATTTCAGTTTAGTAATCAATGAAACTATAGTGAAACAGGAATAAATCATATTTTTACAATGCAATAATTTTCAGACTTGCTTTTCATATACAAGGGATATATTCATAAAGACTCTCAGCAAAATATAACAATGGAAACATCTTTTAGAATGTTACTTATCAGGTTCAAATTTCCAAACTGAACAGTACAACAATTAGTAAATTGGGGTTAAATTGGAATAGGGTAAAAGGATCTGGGAAATCAAGGTTAACCAATAATTTAATCTTTTTCACTGCTCTGCTCTGAGAATGGAATTTACGATGCCCATGTGGCGGTACGCCATTAGGCAGGCGAATAAGTCCCACTTATCACACATGCAGCGGGGCAGACGGCCAAAATGGCGCCGTTGGGGGTTTCCTCCCGACCTCAGCACCAGGCTCAGAAGCCCGTGCTTGCAGACCCACGTGATGCCCCAGTGACGTCGAGGCCCCCCAGCGCGGTTCTCAGACAGGTCTGGGCTGGGAGTATAAGACCAGCCAGGCAGCCTGCAATAAATCAGTTTTTGCTCACTGAACTCAACCCATCTGGTTGTGTGATCCTTCAGTTAGCAGTGTAGCTGCCACTACACCCACTGATTTTCATCAGTGTGTGCATGTTCTATTCAACCACTGCTTTTTGCACATTTGAATGGGGTAATGCATCATGATGGTAGGAATTTAATTAATGCTGAACATTAATTTAAGAGAGCATAATCCAATCTTTCTTGGAATGATCTGGAGGCCTTAGAGAAAGGCAATGGAGAGGAATGGGAAACAGTATCTGCAGTGTGGCAATGATAGTGACAGGGTTGTGTGGAGATGAGGCCCTTGAACCATGTTTCCAGATGACATTGGAAAAAAGTAAAGGCAGAAGTTAATGTTAAATGGAGAGCCTGCAGAAAATAAATGCAGAGAGAAAGAACTTTAATGACTTAGCATTAGGTGGTAATATGATTGAATCTGATCTTCAAACATCTTACCAATCTCTCCATTAACTTAATCAGCCACTCAACTCTCTATCGTTAAAGGTGCGAGAAATCCATCTCATACTTAACTCTATTGCAAGTTCTTCACTTTTACTTAACATACACTGATGGAAGGGCAAACATAACAGCTGCTGTGTCATTAGACTTCATATGTTGCTGTTTGCCATTGTAAGTAACATGGATAAAGCTACCATCATCTTTTACTGAAGGCAGTTAATTGTCAATTAACACAAATGGGTAATATTAAGAATCATACCTTATGGTATGGGATGAGTCTGAAGACAGAACTCTAAGCCCAGAGCTGCATGATCACTGTCTGGCTCCATCTCCTACCTCCTTGACTGATACACATTGCAGCCACTAGAGGATCAAGTTTATAGGCAAAATACAAAGAAAAGGACCCATATAGACAAATACATAATATATGTGTAAAGAAACAATATGTTCATCCGCATCATCATCCCACAGCTCTATGTGCGACTAATGGTCATAAGGTCCACATACAGTAAAATTCGTTATCCAGACTTCAAGCAACCAGCAGCCTCAAGCAACTGGCAAAAAAAAAGAGGATAACATATAGGTTAAAAAAAAAACAGAAATTGGCGCACCTCACCATTAGTTAACCAATCACTCATCCAGCATCTATCAGTCCCCATACGTGCTGAATACCATGGGTTATAATGTATTTCTTTATCAATTTGGAGAGCCACACATTTTCCAGTGGTGTGGACATCAGCATCTTGTGCCCCAATTTTGAGTCTTAATGCTACATATGTTTCTAAGAATCAGGCACATGCAAAACAAAGTTGCATGCCTTTAGAGGGAAAGAATATGTATCAATATAGTATGTTAAATATGTAGACAAAGTTTATTATTTTTCCACCAGCTCCCCACCATGACTACCAGCCCCCCCACATCTCCATCGGGCACACAAAACTCAAAACGGTCAACCAGTTTACCTATCTCGGCTGCACCATTTCATCAGATGCAAGGATCGACAATGAGATAGACAACAGACTCGCCAAGGCAAATAGTGCCTTTGGAAGACTACACAAAAGAGTCTGGAAAAACAACCAACTGAAAAACCTCACAAAGATAAGCGTATACAGAGCCGTTGTCATACCCACACTCCTGTTCGGCTCCGAATCATGGGTCCTCTACCGGCACCACCTACGGCTCCTAGAACGCTTCCACCAGCGTTGTCTCCGCTCCATCCTCAACATCCATTGGAGCGCTTACACCCCTAACGTCGAAGTACTCGAGATGGCAGAGGTCGACAGCATCGAGTCCACGCTTATGAAGATCCAGCTGCGCTGGATGGGTCACGTCTCCAGAATGGAGGACCATCGCCTTCCCAAGATCGTATTATATGGCGAGCTCTCCACTGGCCACCGTGACAGAGGTGCACCAAAGAAAAGGTACAAGGACTGCCTAAAGAAATCTCTTGGTGCCTGCCATATTGACCACCGCCAGTGGGCTGATAACGCCTCAAACCGTGCATCTTGGCGCCTCACAGTTTGGCGGGCAGCAGCCTCCTTTGAAGAAGACCGCAGAGCCCACCTCACTGACAAAAGGCAAAGGAGGAAAAACCCAACACCCAACCCCAACCAACCAATTTTCCCTTGCAACCGCTGCAATCGTGTCTGCCTGTCCCGCATCGGACTTGTCAGCCACAAACGAGCCTGCAGCTGACGTGGACTTTTTACCCCCTCCATAAATCTTCGTCCGCGAAGCCAAGCCAAAGAAAGAAGACCATATCACCAGGTTCAGGAACAATTGCTACCCTCCACCATCAGACTTCAAAACAACAAATTCAATCAAAAGCTCATTTAAGGACTTTTACTATGCACATTATTTTTTTTTTTAATTTTTTATTTTTCACACCATAAATCACATTAGCCATGATATACACTTTTTCTTTTTCACACATATACAGTGACTTTTTCTCCCCCCCCCCTCCCTCCTCCCAAGCCACCCCACACCCCCCCCCCTCATCCATTTTAGGTATACAATCTAGGTTGCATTAAACCAGTCAGACAATGTTGTCATTCAACTAAAATACACCAGATATTCTACTGAGTCCATTCTTTTCTTTCCTTCTCCTTCCATCAACTTAGGTAATGTTTGTCCCCGGTAGGTTTTCGCTATTGTATTTAATGTAAGGCTCCCATATTTGTTCGAATATTTCAATATTATTTCTTAAACTATATGTTATTTTTTCTAATGGAATACATTTATTCATTTCTATATACCATTGTTGTATTTTCAAATTATCTTCCAATTTCCAGGTTGACATAATACATTTTTTTGCTACGGCTAGGGCTATCTTAACAGATCTTTTTTGTGCATCAAGCTGGGGTACAGTGCTAATTTTTTTAGGTGCCAGAGCACACCACAAATGGCAACAAGGAGGTGCCGGAGCTGCCCCCCGAAGTGCTGGAGTGGTGCTCCAGTGAGCTTCAGCAGCACTGAACCTCTGCCTAGAAGTATAAGCTCTGCCTGGCCAGCAGGAAAAAAGAATCTCAGGGTTGTATGTGATGTCGTGTATGTACTCTGACAATAAATCTGAACTTTGAATATGCAAGTTCATTTTTTCCCTCTACTTAGTTTGTCAATATTATGAGGGAGCTGCTGTAATGGAGCAGAGACACAGTGCTCCTTTGCAGGGTCCTACAGTCTGGATATAATGTCAACTACTCTGCACAGGCTTTAAACAGTCTGTTAAAGGAGCAGACAGCGTTTTTTCATTCAAATAATGTAGCCATGGAGGTCTGTGCCCAAGGTAACGGCGACTTTGCTGGGCAGTTTACCATGTGGGAGCAGAGGGCTGGGGCAGAGCAGCAGAAATGGGGAGGACTCACTCCGTTGAGAAGAATCCTAGGAGACAACCCTACAGGGAAGCTGACCACAGCAGAGGACCAGCAAGGGACTCGGTGGTTGTAGGACCCACACGACCTGCAGGTTGTTGCTGACTTGTGCTTGAAGGACTCACATAGGCTGCAGGCTGCTGGAGATCAGCTCATGGGAGTAGATATCAAAACCTGGATTCAAGTGGATGCTGAGGGCAAGAAAGGCTCTTGAAGGGCTGTAAGCGCTGAAAGTTTCCTGATCATATTGAACGTTTAAACCTGGAGTTTGGTTTGCCATTGGTCTGAACACGAGTCTGTGAGGGTGCAAAGGCTTAGGGAGCACAGAAAACGACTCCACAGACCTTCAGTGTCTCTGAAGGGATTCTCCTTTGCTTCTGTTTCTCTTAGTGTGCCAGGCAGGCTCATGGTGACTCTCTGTTTGCCTCACAGCAG
This sequence comes from Narcine bancroftii, assembly GCF_036971445.1. NCBI lineage: Eukaryota > Metazoa > Chordata > Chondrichthyes > Torpediniformes > Narcinidae > Narcine > Narcine bancroftii. The sequence continues at coordinate 29,993,509 of NC_091477.1, read as the reverse complement.
ACAAGAGTTGTACTATATTATGGATATTACAGTGTTATACAATATTGCATGATAATAAAAGCAACTTTGACCTTTCATTTCATTAACTAACGAGTCACTTCCCCAATTAGCATTAGCCATATGTTCTGTGGCTTTCTAGGCTGAGAAATAAGACATTCACTATTCTATTCCATTTTCCTCGTCCTTTCAATGACATTCCTTGGTACTTGTCTCCTCCATCAATCACTAATAATATCCACCTGTTGTCTGAGACAAATCTCCTTAAAGAAGCAGGCATGTCATCATTTACCATGTGTCATTTCAGAGAACTACTGAAGTCACTTCTTGTTATTGGGAATTAATAGAAAAAGCAGCAATGATGGGTGTTGTTGAAGTACACAAATCATTGCACAATATATATGCATGATATTCTCATATAATCACCTCGGGGACACGTTTGCTGCACATACACAGAATGAACAAATTGCCAAGACATTGTGTTTAAACCAAAGTCAACTATTGTTTGAAATTTTTTTCAAATAATTGTCCAGCTCCTGGTGCATTTCCCATCTTTAAAATGTTGACTACTTTCTTGTCGTTTTCTCCTTCAGGGTGGGACAGGTCTGGGCTTCAAATGAAAAGCATTATTGTCAACAACACCATGCTGCAAGCACTTAAAGTTTCTTTGTTTCACTGCCCTTTTGGCAGCTCTAGAGAGAGAACAAAGAATTTCATCTAGTTGCTTGACAACAGTGTTCAAGCCTCACCTAAAGCTCGGTCCTGAACGTCTTCTCATAAAGAATCACCATCCTGTATGGTTTTTATACGGTATTACAACCCAGAAACAGATCACTCATCCTGCAAGATCAATATTGGTGCCTGCGGTGCAGGCAAGTCATCTTAACAAACAGAAATATTCAAGCTGGTTTTTTTTATATAAGCTCTATCACCAGAAATAAAGTAATTCCAAAGGGGATCCATGCATATCACTTCAGTTAAGATTCAATCTAAGTGATGGTTCAGGATCAAGTAACAGAGTCAATCAGTATCTAATCACCAGAATCAAAGCAGTAGACCTGCAGATAACACTACTGAAATCACACCTTTATGGTTGTCATTCAAATCTAGCCTCTGTTGTTATACATCAACAAATTATGGTGCAATGTTAGGGCTAGATCAGCATCAGTGCAACAGCTCAATGAATCACTTTCTTTGCACAAAGGGAGATGTCTAATAGTAAATACACAAAACTTTATTTGGATGCAAGGAATGCTTAAATACACGTAAGTAACAATGTGCTCTCAATTTTAGGAAAAAAACATGTTGCAGAGACAGATTACATTCAGCAAAACCTGATCAGATAGCATTATTTAATGTTCCTCAGTCACGCAGACTCGTCAGTCAAAATCAGGCCACAATGTCCCATTTGAAATGCACCCATCCAATATTAATCAGCCTTCAAATAGATGATTTTTGATATCACCTTTCAATGTCTATTTAAACATTGTATTTCATGAATTAATAAACTGAAATGTCTGACTGAAAAGTCAAGAATAAATTAATTTCTTCTTTCAGTAGGACTATTATATCTTAATTATGCTGCAGCAGCGTAGAATAGATATTACACAAAAGAACATTTTAAATGACAGGCGCCATCAATCTTACAATGAATCCTGTGTAATTACTTTGATAATTTGTTTTATTGAATGGTTTGGACATATTTTAAATTTATCCTGGTGTATTTAAGTTGTGGACTACAAACTATGTTGATACCTCGTTCATTTCAGCTAATACAGCATTTCAATTCTTTTTATGGCTCTGATTTACCTTTGTTTTGCAAATTTAACAATCCTATAACAAATACATTACTACTGACATTATGAACACAAAAAATGGTGACATCCAAGCAATTACAAAGTTTCACCTGATTACATGCTCCAAGACATTCAACAACACAATGGATTATTGCTCACCTGTATGTTCTACAGCATGAATAAAATACAGGGAGTCCCCGTTACATGTTATGAACAAGATCCGTTCCTATGTCTCTTTTTAAGTCGAATTTGTAAACAAGTCGGAACAGGTAAAATCGGTTCTTATTCAGCATCAGTTAGTCAAATGTTTGTCTTAGTACTGTAAAAAAAAATTAAAGAAACAGTTCTTAAAACAGTTTAGATGGGGGAAAAAAGAAAAAAAGATCTTGATTAAAAATTAACATTTACTCTTGCATACCATAAGGGGCATTCGTGTGATAACATTATGCGCATGCACAAATTGGGGGTGCAATTAGTTCATAAATCTGAATTGTCCATGAGTCGGATGTTCGTACCCGGGGACTCTCTTTATTTCGATATTTTTCTTAAGCACATTCTGTTCAAAAAACATTTTTTTCCCTCTTTCGCCTTTCCCAAGCTTGCTCTCTCTCTCTTCCCTTTTCCCTCTGTCTCCTTTCACAGAGCCACAATCAATTCTCACCTCTCCTTGTATCCATTTAACACCTTTTGTTGGTCTAGACTCCTCCCCTAGCCAGCTTTGTCTTTATTCTGAGCCTTCCTGTTCTCTGCTTATTCCTTGAAGGCACAGGCCTGAAACATCAGCAAGATATCTTTACCTCCTATGGACACTTCAAGACTAGCTGAGTTCCTTCAGCATTTCAGTGTGTTTTTACTTATTATTCTAGGTTAATTTAATGTTGTATTTACATTTCCAAGCTGCCAGACCAGCAGCATATATCCCTTGGTGAGGGAAGTTCTGATACTGTGAGGGAAGTTATTTCATGGAGAAGCGAGGGTCAGCTTTACGCTTTGTCTTGTTCTTTTGGCATAGTTCAATTCTGGAAAGAATTGCTCTGGAGCTTGCTTACTAATTTTGGTTTTTCTGGGACATTAGTGTGTACCAACCACAGTCACACTAAATGTAAATGTCCTGACTTTCTGAGGGCACTCATGCAGATCCAATTTCCGTTTGGTCTTTGACATTCCTTCTCATCTTTTGCACTGAACCAGTTGAACCTGCTGGTGCTAATACTCAACTGGTTGCATGTGATATAAATGGCTTGATCTTCCAGCTTGGATCTCCACTTTCTGAGTCAATCTATCCTTCTACACGAAGACAAAGCATGCTTGGTAGCTTCTAGTATGAGCTAACCAGATAACAGTGCACTACAAAATATTTTCTGGAATTTCTGCTCCTTGGAACTGTTTGGAGAAATTTCAGACACTCGTTGGATAACTCAGTGAAAATGATGGATAGCAAAAGTAATTCCCATTATAATCATTCTCCATCTCTCTCCTATTCCACTTGATGCCTCTAATTCCCTTCCTAATTATTAGGTTTATTCCTTGGCCTCACTTGCTTGCTTCCCTCTTTAAATGGTGATTAGTTTGCCATTATAAGAGATGAATTTGTTCACCCTAATGAATGTAAGGGAAGTGCCATATGAATGGCACCTCTTTAAATCACTTTTATTTGATGTTCAGCTCTAAAATATTCAAATTTAAAGCAAATATAACCAAGAGCAGGAAGTCCAAAGTATAATCAGATGCTGCAAATAGAGTGAAAACATCTCTAAGGAGGGAAAATGCATTGGTTTTCAGGTCATTACTCATCATCAGAATTTATATCAAATTTTAGGGCACCATGGAGAGTATAGCGGTTAGCACAACATCTTTACAGCGCCAGAGGTCGGGACGGTTGTTCGAATCCTGCACTGTCCGTAAAGAGTTTGTACTTTCTTCCCATGTCTGTAGGGTTTTTTTCCCTATGGGCCCTTCAAAACGTACTGGGGGTGTAGGTCAATCAGGTGCAATTGGGCGGCATGGGCTCGTGGGCCAAAAGGGCTTGTAATTGTGCCGTATGTTAAAATTTAAAAATTTGCAGTTGAGGGAAAGGAGAAATGGATGTTAAGAATTTTAATTTATTTTTTATTTACTTTCAATTTATGTCTTAATCTGAATAAATATGCCACAGTTGTTACTGAGTTTATCAGGAATTGTCTGAATGAGGGTGTTCCTACCAAGGCTATCAGAAGCAATGGATGGAGCAAGAGATATGCAAGCTGTTGAAGACCAGATGTGCGGCATTCAAGAAACATGTGGAAACACCAGGTACAACCTCCAGAAGGCCCTTTCCAATGCAGAGACAAGTCTTGACCAAGTAAGATTCTCATGTGGATCCTCAGCAGCTGTGGCAGGACTTCATATCCTAAAGGTAAAACAAGACAATATCATTAATTGCGATACACCTTTTCTGGAGTCAATGCTGCTGTAGTCCAACTTGAAAGTTTGCAGATGCTGCGATTGTAGCAACAATCATTTGAAACATTGCGAGACTGCCCGAGTTCCTCCAGCATTTCTGTGTGTCAATGCCTTCTGTGGTCACTTCAAAAGGGAAAAAAAATTATACACACTCACTAGCCTCCACAGCTCCAGGCATCCAGTTTTTGAACCTGATGTGAAAAAAATCTTCAGGAGGGTGAAATCTTGGAAAGTGTCTGATCATAATATCCTGTGCAGACTAACTGGCTAGAACTTTTGAAGGAATTTTCAACCATTGCTGCTGTGGTCTTGGGTCTCCATCTGCTTCAAATGAACATCCATTAGATCAGCGGTTAAGAGCAAGGTGATCTACTACAATGACTATTGGCTAGTGGGACTTCTACTGTAAGTTGGTTATGGAGCAGGTCAACTTGCATCTCAAGTAGAACCTGGACCGACCTTAATTCACCTATCATCACATAGGACAACTGGCCTTCCATTCTGCATTGATCCCCTGGGCCAGAAGAATGCCTGTTATTCATCAACTACAGCTCGCCATTCAACACCATCATATCAGCAAAAGTTATAATCATACTAAGAGATTTAGGAACCTGTTCATTCCTCTCCAGCTGGAGATTCAACCTCCTCATCAGCAGATCCTATTCAGTGTGGATCAGCAACACCTTTCATTTCACTGAGGACTCCACCATTGGCTAAGTAATGAGAAATTAAGAGTCAGAAAACAGGATGGAGATCGAGAATCAGGTTGTGCAGTGCCAGTATCTTGCTCTCAGCATCAAATAGACCAGAGTTTATTGTGAACTTAAGGAAGGGGTGGCCAAAGGACCACACACCTATTGCATTGATGGATGGCAATGGTGGGGGTTAGAACCTATAGGTTCTTGGGGGAATCACATTTTGGAGGATGTTTCCTGGTGCCAGCACTTCAAGTCAACCATGATGAAGACACACAAATGCCTCTACTTTCCAAGAATTCCAAGTATATTTAGCATATCGTTGAATACTTTTATAGGTGCACTATGTAAAGTATACTGACTGGTTGCATCATGACCTGGTTTGAGAATTGGGCAAAAATCAAATAAGAGAGACCACAGATGCTGGAAAACTAGAGCAAACCTCAGCATGCCGGAGGAACTCAGCAGGTCAGGCTTAACTGTAATTCAAATGGCCAGGCGTGCAGAAGGTAGCAAACGGAGCCAGGACCATCATCAACTCTCACCTGCCAGACATTTAAGATGTCCACATGAGGCACTGCCTCAAGCTGGCAGGCAACATCGTAAAGTATCCCATCATCCTCTTCTCACTTCTATATTCAGATACAGAAGTCTGAAAACCAGCACCTTTATGCTCTACATGTTTATTTTTCACAAAGGCTATCAGCTTCTTCAACCTCCCTTTACAACCTTAACCAAAAGCTATTCTCACAATTTTTCCATTTAATTCACTGAACTTTTTGTTTCTTACATCAACTGTAATCTATCATTTATATTTACTTTCTCTTTCCATACTGGGTTAATTTAATGTATGGTATTGTGTTTTTTTTTTAAACAAAGGTACCTGTTTGGCTGTAGCTAGTAAGAATTTCAGTGCACGTCTACGTGATACTTAAATGTATGACAATAAACTCCTAAACCTTATTAATTATCAATAAATTAATTTACAACAACTTAGTGTGCTTATCCTTCAATTTTTTTTTCTTAAACATTGTTTTAATTAATTAAATCAGTTTCACAGTCATTTAGAGTCAATTACAAGAGTCTTTGGCTGCATGAGCAATAACTGAACTTCAGTTCCTTGAATCTTTTGTACTTTTTCCAGATTTATAGATTTTGGAAAAATTCACTGTGTAGAGTGTGTTAGTTGTTAATCAAAGCTACATTTCTTTTGCAAAGGCCTATTTTAGAAGCTTCCAAAAAATGGTGGAGATTATCATGCTTGTGTTTCATATAACAAATCATTATCAGTGCATATTTTTAGGCTGTTGCATTGAGTGAGTGTTCACCTCCTGAGTAAGCATGTCACCTTCTGTGTGGCACCTTACTTGGGACAATTTGTCACCATCCAAGAGCCATATTTCAGTAAAAGTACAGTTTTTGACTAGAGTAATATCTGCACTTGAGCTGGCTTCAACCTTAGGCAATGGCAAGTACAGCTTCAAAAAAACAAAAAAGATTTAACTGTGGCTCAAACTCACATGGAGATCAGTCACTGTAAATTGGGCACAATATTGTATTGATGCCCCAGAGAAATGACAAGTATTCAGGAGAAGCAGATTCTATTACACACTCTCTCAGAAGATTAGGTATTTAGCATCTGCGAGCTAGAAAGCTTTGTAGACTCTTCACCAGATTCAAAGAAACTTCCCATTGGCAGATAGTTTAGCTCTAGCAGCTGTTGCATTCCACTGCATATACCCATGCCAGCCTGCTATCAGTTGGATAACAGTGCCATTAATCACACTTTCTTACCCCCAAAAACTATTTATTACTTTCTGACAGTTAAAAATAGATGGTGTGCTACTTGCCCCAGAATCTTTTGCTTGTCCAAACAAACAGCTTTTGCACTGCTACTTTTTGACAAATCTCTTCAAGTGGTATCTATTTCTTAATCTCCATTGCAAATTTCATCAATGTCAGGAAAGCTAATGTTATGGTCTGTTGCGTCAGTGTCAGGGCTGTTGCCTCACAGCTTCAAAGCCCCGAGTTTGATCGTGACATTGAGTGTTGAAGTATTTCTTAGATTATTCCTGCATCTGCACAGATTTCTGCGAAACGTTCTAAAATATGTTTGTGCATTAAAGTATTCTGTTAAATTATTCCTCATTGTATATGAAAACTGAAAGATTCTGAGGATTAAATAGATATGTAAAAGAGACTGAATTGCTGGCCATGGGGAAATAAGAGGATGGGGAATGGGACTGATGGGATTGCTCTACTGAAACTCAGCATGGGCACAATAAACTGAATGTGCCTTGGCCGCCTGCCCATCCAAGCTCCTGATGCCTCAACCGCAGATTCATACCTCAGCCACCTGGCCACCAGAGCTCCCGATGCCCCAACGCTGGATCATCACCCAGCCATCCACCCCTCCAAACTCCCAATGCCCAAACACAGACTTACCGTCTGGTCCCGGCCATCCAGGTTCCTGATGCTTTGAATGACACAGGTACCTACCAGAGTCAAAAGTAGTAGCCACGTAAAAGTTGTCGCCCAAAATTTAACCCAAAAAATTGGTCACCAAAACTCGACTAATGCACAAGTAAATACAGTATTCTGCAAAGCAACAACTTTTTCATAGGCACATAATCTCAATTTACTATTGCAATCCAATCTAACTCAATTATTGCTGCAATATCTGGTGTTTTTGTTTTTTCATAAAACTTTATATTCTTTCTCATTCTTTGGCTTGGCTTCGCAGACGAAGACTTATGGAGGGGTAATGTCCACGTCAGCTGCAGACTCATTTATGGCTGACAAGTCCGATGCGGGACAGGCAGACACGGTTGCAGGGGAAAATTGGTGGGTTGGGGTTGGGTGTTGGGTTTTTCCTCCTTTGTCTTTTGTCAGTGAGGTGGGCTCTGCGGTCTTCTTCAAAGGAGACTGTGAGGCGCCAAGATGCATGGTTGGAGGCGATATCAGCCCACCAAAGAAAAAGGTGTTGTGAAGTTGAAAACAGGCTTTAGCCTTAGAATAGAAAATAAGTGCACCCATTTCTGGTTCTCTTCACATTGGTGAGAAATATATCGGCTCAACCTTTGCTTTCATCATAGGATTTTGGTGCTAAAATAGGTTTTATTCATTCAAGGGATTTGGGTTTTGCAGGCAGAGCCAGCGTGCAATTGCCCAACTCTAAATGTCCTTTAGAAAGTGGTAATGATCTGCCATCTTGAAATGCTGGTATAAAACTCCCCAGGTGTTATTACTGGCAATGCAATGTCAAAGATTTCTGTGAGATTCTCTCTCACTGCTCCCCATCTGTGACCCCATCTACCCTCCAAGATTTGTGGCTAACAACTAGCTTTCACTAATTATGTTTTCCATTAAGCTCTTGACAGAACCAGGACAACTTTTGCTTTCTCTGTTATCATTGTGACTGAAAATTCCAGCTCACAAATATACTTTGAATGTATTGTCCATGAAGGTCACCTTTCTACCCTAAACGTCATTTGCGATGCTGCTGTGGTCTCGGCCACTGCTGATTCCTGCAGTATCTTTCCATAGTCTGCAGCTCCCAGCTGCATTAGGGAGGTCACTTTATCTTGAACCAAATGGAGAAAGGTTTTCCTTCAACCATGGGAGCAGGAGAAGCAAGAACTGACATTTGCTGGTATTTTAGAATTCCACAAGGTGCCAACATTCACCAACAGCACTTGCATCAGTTTATTTTTCACAGAGGTCAACATTGCAACATCAGGAGATGACCAAAAATGACCCCTTGTACAAAGAACATGTCTCCTGTGAATAATGTTCTTCATCAGCATGAACTGGTCTGTTTGAACCACTAAGAACAATCACTGAAGCACTCATTCTTGAATGAACAGCACTTGTTAAGTGCTGCCAGTTGCAAGATCTGGAGTCCTACAGCACAGAAATAGGTATCTGCCAACCTTCAGTCTCATAGCTGCAATTTTAGCAGTAAACACTTTAAAAAAAATGTAGGAAAATAATTCTTCTAGCTAATAATGAGAGCTGTTCATCAGAGAGTGAATGCTATAGTAGTTCAGTGGCCTTGTGAGATTACTGCAACAACTGGGCCTTGAAATGGAACCAGAGAACTGCAAGTGGCAAGTGCTGCAAGGGAAAAGCACAGAGGTAAGCTCAGCACAGCCAGCCAGCCAAGTTGAGTACAATCCAACCAATTATCAAATGTCCCACTGGATATGCATATTATATTTCTGAGCTTCTATCTTAAGGCTGCGTTTGATGAGTGCAGGTCCTGGATGGCTTCCTTATTAGCCTCATTACTTAGCAAACCCATTGAAATTGGAGATACAAGAGACTGCAGATGTCGGAATTTGCAGCAAAATAACCACCTGCTGGAGGAAATCATTGGGTCAAGTAGCTTCAGTGAGAGGAAAAGAATTGTCGAAAAATTTGGGTTGGAAAGTTGGGTCAGAATCCTTCAGCGACAGAGATCGTTTCCGGAATTTTTATTATTACTTTTAGCATTGGGAATAAACTCAGATACCTTTTAGGTTTGGACTATAAAACAAATTAACTAAATAAAAATAGGAACACTGCTTAACTATTATTAATATAGCACCATAATACAAGAAAAGTTACATCATTATCCTCACAAATATATAAAGATTCAATCCCAATGCCAAAGTCTTGCTCCTTTCATCTATACAATGAATACATCGTTTTTTTTTAAATGACTCTGTAAGCTGAACCAGTCTGGTGGAGTAATGCAGTTGCTGGATTATTTTCTCAGCCCAATTTTACATAGTCTAACTAACTCAGTAGTATATTCAATCCTTTAGCAGTAGTAGTTTTAAATAAATGACAGATTCAAAATGTAAGAGTCTATCTTAGTCTGGACTGAACAAATTGCAGTTTGTGCGTTTGATTGAATGAGGATTGACTTGACACTAACCCACAGTTAGAAAATGAAGCACAAATTGTCCTTGCAGCATTGCTGTGCCGAAGGGTGGGTTTTTAATGACAGTCAGCCTTTAAAAAATAGCTTTCTTAGATGGGTTCTCTGGCAGGAGTTTGGCTTAACTGACAAATTTGGTTCTTCATACACTTCCTCTAACGCTCTCTTAATTATTTGCTTTTTGACAGGAGAGAAAATTTGACAGGGTGTGAAAATTCAAAGCTCATATGTATAGTCACAAAACTTAAATCTTCAGCCACCAACAAAGATCACTTATAGTTAAGTATATTTTATTACAGTACAATAAAACGCCACGAAATAGACAGATGACCAAAAGCATAGTCCAAGAGGAAGGGTTTAAAGCACACATGTCAAACTCTGGCCCACGGATCAAATTTGGTCCACGATATAATTATATTTGGCCCGCAAGATCATATCAAAAATGTATTAGAGGTGGCCCGCTGGCCGCCGTGCCAGTATAGCGCATGAACAGTAACCGCTGTGTCCCAGGGTGAGAGAGAGAGAGAAAAATCCTGGTCCTTGAAAAGTAGTGATGGGTGGTTTTATAAACACGCTGTCATGTCCCCCCGCCCACCCCCCCCCACCGCAGCGCGGCCTGGCCGGTGTCAGGGGAAGCCAAGGCCGCTTCCCAGCACCCAGAACCCCAATGGCACAGCGTTTCTTGGAGCTGCAGATGGAATCGGGACGCTGGAGGGAAGATTGGGGCTCCCCGCCGGGCGATGGGGGCGCCGGCCACCCTGCGCCTTCACACCGGACCAGCGGCGGGTGCCCGGAGTACACGTGGAGAGCGAGGCTGGTCGGGCAGGTAGGGTGGAACCCCCCCCCCGCCAATCTCGGGAGTGGCGTGGGCTGGATCGGGATTAGCCACGCTCACCTGCTCCTCCATCGCTGACCGGGATCCCAGCGCGGTCCTGAGCGCGGAGACTGCCCTGGAAAGGTCCTGGGACACCGGCACGGAAAGAAAAGGGGGTCCGGGAGAAACTCAGCAGGTCAAGGGAGGTCCAGGAGAAACTCAGCAGGTCAAGGGGGGGTCCGGGAGAAACTCAGGAGGTCAAAGGGGGATCCGGGAGAAACTCAGCAGGTCAAAGGGGGGTCCGAGAGAAACTCAGCAGGTCAAGGGGGAGGGGTCCGGGAGAAACAGAAGGTCAAGGGGAGGGGGTCCAGGAGAAACAGCAGGTCAAGGGGGGTCCAGGAGAAACTCAGCAAGTCAAGGGGGGTCCGGGAGAAACTCAGCAGGTCAAGGGGGGTCCGGGAGAAACTCAGCAGGTCAAGGGGGGTCCGGGAGAAACTCAGCAGGTCAAGGGGGGTCTGGCAGAAACTCAGGGGGGGCCTGACCTCGCCAGGACCGTTGCCCACTCCCCCTCCCTGCCGCAGGCCAACCCGCGACTCACAGTGACGGGGCCGCTGATCCACCGAGATGTCGCCCTGCAGCGAGAGCCGATGCCCCCGCACTGTCATTGTCCAACCCGATCGCCCGCAAACCCCGCCCTCCCGCACACAGGCCTGAGTAAGGATTATGAACTTTAATCTCAGGATAAAACGATCTTCCAATAGTTTCATGTCACAGTGATCAATATATTCCTGGTTAAAAATGGTCCTGCACCTGGATACAAGCTCATTAGACATAAAACTTGAAAAGTGTGTAAATCAAAGGATATCTGTACCAATGGAAAAAGGGCATGACAAATAACCCTGCTAGAGTTCATGCCCACAATCAGTCACCCATTTGATTGTTTCAGGAATCATGTTATTCTCCCACATTCTCAATAGCCCTCAGATTTTACTATTCGACAGCACACTAGCAACATTTGACAAATCCTCTATAGAGAAATATTATTTATTGAATATTTTATTTCTCATTTGTTAATGCTTCTGGAAAGAGTTTATCCAAAACTATTATTAAACATTTATTTTAATAAGAAAAAGTTTAACATTACATATGTTGAAAGAAGATGTTGTTGAAAATTTTCAATAAATATTTAGTTCGGCCCTCGACTTAGTCCAAGTTTTTAATTTTGGCCCTCCGTGAATTTGAGTTTGACACCCCTGGTTTAAAGAATATTAAAGGAGAAGTATTGAGGGAGATCTTAGGACTTTGACAGCTGAAGATGTTGCTGCCAATAGCTGAGTGATTAACACAGGAATGCTCAAGAGGGCGGAATTGGAGAATTACAGATATCAAGCCAAGGCAAAGGCAACAAATACTTTGAGCCCGATTTTGTTGGCTGTTGCTCTGGTAATCCAAACATCTGGCATTTAACAATTTAAACAGCTAGCAAAAGATGAAGTTTTGGTCTTACTAACAGAGTTGGAAGCCAAATTTATCATGTGAATTCCAACGACACTGTCCAGGCAGATTGAGAATCCTCAGCCTTATGCAGTGGAGCCATTCCTCAGTTTTTTTTTCTGTGAAATAGAACACATTTAAATTATTTACCTCATTTAGTTTATTTAAATATTTTTACTGTTGTTAAATATTCTTGCTTAAGTATTTTATTTTTTGATTTTTATGAGTTAAATAGATTGATCAAACTTTTTAAATACTTTGGAATATTTTAAATAATTTAAGAATGTTTGTGGAAATTTCAAATGTCACACAGTCATTTGTTTCGACAGCTTTGGTTCCTGTCTCAGCCTGAGGAATAGAAATGAGTTGCCTTAACATGGGTCATACAAAGTAAGAAGGATCCCTATTTGCAGATCAGTTAACAGTTAACATAGACAGTTTGGGGCACTGAAATATTAATAATTAGAATCATTATTGTATATATTGGCAAAATAAATAAGCTTGCATTATTTAGTAAAACAAGAGTTGAATTTCAAGATTCTTTTATAGTCATGGAATAGAACAGAAAATGTACTATAATCGGGAAATTTCATTTACTCTACCGTTAGGCAAAGATTTGCCATCACCAGAAATTGTCCCTTATAGTTAGAGAAAGAGAAGCAAAAGAGAGACCCCAGAGTCACTGAGTATCCATGGATTCACCTCCAGTGCTCCCGCAATCACACAACCTCCAGTCCAAACCATCGACAACCTCCGACATGATCAGGAAGCACCCTCTCACTTCACATCTCCAACACCTTGTACTCCTTCAGTCTGCAGCCTGGTGCAAGTTCCTAGACTGCAGTCACCAGCAATCCACAGCCTGCATGCGTTTCCCACCTTGAATCACCAATAGACCCCTGCCGTGGTCACTGTCCCGTAGGTCATCTTCTCTACTTCTCCTTCTCAAATGGGAGGGTGGTCTCCCCATTTTCTGGTGTCCTGCACCTGTCCTCTGTTTCCCTGGACTATGCAGCCTCTCGTGGCTGTTTCCAATCATAAGTTCTGCCATCTTGGCCCTGACTCCGGGGTTGCAGAATTTTAAAAAACACCATGACAACTTTAATAAGCCATTTAAAACCTGTATGAAATCAATGGCAGTCTGACTGGGCAGTTGGATCTTGTGAGGGAGTACTGTGCCCCCACTGCCCTAGCCATTTTCCCAATTTGAGATTGCGATCACATTTAGGAGTTAAAATATTTCAAGTTGTGACTTTGATCTATTGCTCGAGCTAATTTTTGTATCTAGTTATCTTTTAGACAAATTCAAATCTGAGTATGGTGTTGCTTAACTATTCAACAGTAAAATGAAGGCAGGTCTTTGGCCAGGGAGGAGTAAGTGATACCAATCCCTATGGTCCAAGAAGTCAGATTTGCATTCAGTTGAAAGTGCTACCACTCACCAACAATTTCTAAAGGTCAATTATGGGTGGGAGTTGCATGATTTTCTTGCTAAATATACCCATACTTCATGAAATCATTGAAAATATTTATGATGTACCATCAAAGAAAATAATATGTTACGCGGAGCAGCTTTTACAATCAGATTCCATATAATCCAAATGCTGCATGTCACATTACCTCTATATTTCCATAAATAACTGATATAGATTTGTCATTCAGAGCAATGAAATTTATTACCCCACAATATTAAGTGTTTGAAAGCAGATCAGACACGCCCTTGAAATCACAGGAGACAGAGCAGATGGTGTTGGAGGACATTAAGATTCACAGCTCCTTTCTGACCCATGTGTAATCAAAGATTCATTGCTCTGGGACCAGGGGACAAGGGCATGATGTCATTTCAAAGCACAAAGTCTCAATAAAATTGTTAAATGTTAAACAATTGATAGTTCTGGTGTGCAAAAAGTCAATTTGAGCAATACTTTACTGATAGATTCATGTTAAACTGCAGCTTGCTAGTTTTGTCATTCATTTAAAAATCATGGCTGCACTTTGAGTATAATGATTAAGCAACTACCTTACTATCAAATAATGTGAACCAAATCATGGTCATTTTCATCTTAACCCCATTCTCCTGCCTTCTCCCTATCACCTTTGACAACTTTACTAATCAAGCACCTTTCAATATCCACTTTAAATATACCCAATGGCTTGGCTTCCTCGAATTCCACTGATCATCACCCTCTGTTTCCTTTTCTCTGTTCTAAATGGACATCCTTTTATTCTGAGGTTGCGCCCTCTGGACCTAGACTCTCCCACTGAAAGAAATATCTTCTTCATGTCCACTCGATTGCAGCCTCTTCAATATTCAGTGGTTTCAATGAGATCTCTCTTCATCCTAAAATCCAGAGCCATCGAATTTCCATCAATGGCCTAGCAAATATAATTTGGCTCCTTCCAGACCTATGTGGTTCTTCAATACAATGAATTATCTAATGATATCCCACGCAAGCCGCCTTTGGTCCAAATGAGAAGCAACAACAAGCTAACTTGGGGGAAAAAAAAATTCAGAGATTCCAGCTTCTACTTGGGCAGTTGGATTAGGTTGTCTCCTTAGCCAGGGTCACTATAAAACTCCACCAGTCTCACAGTTGAATAGTCCTAATCTTCAACATGATTCAAGCCTTTTTGCTGCTCTAATCAGGTTGCCATTGCTGAACATTGCTATTGCAACACAAAATCAGCTTGGATGTTTTATCATTTTATCTATTTGCAAATGTCACCATAGAAGTGAACTGGTTGCATGATTTAGAAATAAATATGACAAACTGATGATATTGTTCCATGATCAAAGCCATACTTCATCACAGATTTCATTGTGCGAGATCACAGAATTATGAGGTCTAGTTTGAGAAGAAGGAAATTATAATTCAGTTCTTTTCTATTTCAGGGTTAGAATGTCTCACCATTCATGGTTACTAAATAGTATGCTCACTATTTACTCAAACCAAACAGATTAAATTGGCTGTCAACCTGATGCAAGGTATTAGTTTGGTCCCAAATCAGCCAGAATTTAATCTCTGAAGTGGCACATTCTGGTCAATAGATGTATTCTGAATTGCTTTCACGGAAAATACAACCCACACCAAGTCAGTGGAAAATGATAAATAAAAATTCATGAAGTATTTTCTCGTCTCTCAAACATAACATAAGGACTGATACAAGACGAGAGATCTGAAAGCCAACATACTGTCCATTTTTTGTCTGGTAACAATGAATCCTTTGAGAGTAGTGTGGACCAAGGATACATGAACTCTGTTATGCTTGTTCTTTCCAGAAAAATGACTTTATGTGGGTTTAACATTTAACCAACTTTATTTTCCTTGAGCTGCTTCAACCAACTTTCTGTGACTGCTATCATATACAACTTCCGGTCTCCACCAACCCCGCACATTGTATGCTGGGAAATGTAGTTCTTATTTGCATACATAAGAACACATCTTTCCCTTTTTTATTAAAAAAAACTTAAAAACTATAATATGGCTACATAACAAAAGTATCTACATTCCATCGTCATTCTCTTTCCACCAGTTACATCTGATGCTTCTAGCTTCTCGGTTGTTCTAGTTCATTCAGGGCAAAGCAAGATTCAGCTGAAGTTCAGAAATCTGGAACGAGGTTCCTGTTTATCAGCAAGTTCACGAACAGTCACCAGTAACTGTTGATTTTGTTGTTGCAGTTCCTTAACATTTTGATAGGTCCACCAGATGCTGAAAAATCTCTTCAGAGGAAATAAATTTCATAATCACATAAAATATAATTGCCTCACTCATCTTCTAGTTCCATGAAAAACACCCTATTCTGCTGTGAAAGTTCTGACACTTGCATTCTGTATCTCTGATTCTTCCTGTGGAGTAATGAAGCATGCTTATTCATCTCATCAGTGCATTTTTGAAATGGTGAATTTCATTCCTAGCATCTTCTAATTTAGCTGAGAGATTTGCCACAGATTTTTGCACAAATTCATATTCTTCACACTGGCGCTTCAGAAGCAGAGCTCTCATCTCCACTTCTTTCACATTTCATCCATATATTTATTCACTCTTATTTTCCTGTTTTGCCAATAGCAATTGATCTTGATCAATTGCAATTGATATATCCTTTATACAACCCTGTGAGCCTCATTTCATGCTTCACAATCTTGGCCACAGCTGTTGCAGTGGGTGACATAGCTACCAGTTCCTCTTCTGAGAGTGTGGCACCTCCTTTAAACTTTGTAGCTGAAAGAAGATGGTTTGCATTTTCCGATTCCTTATCTTTGTTGTTTCCTTAAGAGTTCAGATTCTTGTATCAATACATTCTTATCCTCTAATGCAGTCATTCTTTCTTTTAGATGCAGCTGAAGTTGCTCATTAGAGTCAGCGGAGTCTCTAAATTTCTTAAATTTTCTTCTATGCTGCCAGGCCGCTCTTCAGCCTTCATCAGAGCTGCAATTCGCCAAGCAAGTTCAGCTTCTACTTCTGGTAACATTTCTGCTCACTTCATTGTTTGCTGTGGTTTCTGTTCAGCCAATTCCAGACCTTCCTATAATTATCAATTTTTGTCTTCTAGCTGACGTAAGAAGGCATCCTTATTTGCCAACTCATTTTCCAGTTTGTCATTCATGTCATGTAATGAGGTCAATTATCTCTGTACATTAAAGTATCACTTCTCCAATGTAGTTATCCTTCCTACCATGAGTGCGGTGTGCTTATCTGTGGTCTGTGAAGCCATCACCTGGTCAAGCTCTTCATATGCACTCAGACTTAATATTGGCTGCATTCTCTTTTCTCCAATCAGTAGCAGTGACCTTAGATGCCACCCTTTGTGTTTGAAGATCATCATACAGCCTGCTTTTACTGGAACATAGCCCATCACTTTTAATAGAATGAATGGTGAGGGTCTTGGAATCATCCATCGATAGCAGATTCACCTGGGCTCCAGTGTTGAGCTGAAATGGAACTACTGTCTTATTCACAGTCACTGGAATGATCCCTTCCATTGTTCCAACAGCAGCAGGAGGCAATAGTGAATCCACAAAGAATCCCTAGATTTCTTCATCCACTGTGTGCACCTTTCTCTTTGTATACCCACTTTGCAGCACTTTTAAAATGATTCTTCCCACATTTATAGCAGGAATTTCCATAGGCAGGACATATCTTTGGAATATGTCTATCAGTGCATCTTCTGCATTTGCTGTTTGAGCTTACTTCTTTGCTTTGTTGTTGCTTTGGTGGTCTACTTATCTGTTTTCATTGCAATGCACTGTTGTTTATATCCTGTGCAGCTCCTTAGCTTGTGGTCATGAGGTTTCTGCTGGCCTACACATATTCACAGACTTTTCCAGTGTCCAATCTTTTTCACGCAACCGTTATTCTCTAAGTCCATTATCTGGGATTCCACAAACTATTCTGTCTCTCCAGTACTTCATGCCTCGATTCATAAATTTCAAGGACCTCGTATATCTTTTTAATTACTTTCTCAACCCACCCTATTCTACGACTGATTCCACCTGTATTGAATTCGTCCATTGTTATTGAATGTAGATCTACCGGGAGCAATGCCTGAAGAGGGCGCACAAAATCAGTGAACCGGTGTGGACTCAAAAGGCCAACATGGCCTGTTTCCGCTCCGTAAATGGTTATATGGTTATATGGTTATAATGAGCGAGTTTTTCCAAATCTCCAAATTCACAGGATCAACTCAGAATGTGAAGCTCAGCTAAGCTCATACATGTTTCTGGTCACAGGAGAAAAACTTGAATCTCTCAAACATGATGTTTTTACTTGGAACATAATACTCCTCAAATTTTGTCATCAAAGCGTCCAACATGAAAGCTGTCTCATCAATTTGAAAACTGTTATAGATGTCCAAGGCATCTTCACCCATCACATGCAGAAACATAGATGCTTTCTGTTTTTCTTCGGTCTCTCCCATTCCATCAGTTTCTAAATAAGTGTTGAATCGCTGTTTGTAGCATTCCTAATTATCGGCAAGATTGCCAGTAAACTGCATTGGTGTGGGAGGACTTAACGTATCCATGCTTATGAACTATAATTTTCTCTTATTCACTCAGACATTTATGACACTATTTTATCCTTGTTCCTTCTAGAAGAACAACTTTATATGGGTTTAACTCTTTACTGACTTTATTTTCCTTGAGCTACTTCAACCAATTTCCCACGACAGCACTTCCAGTTTCCGCCCAACTGTGCGCATTGCATGCTGGAAAATGCAGTTCTTATTTACACACATAATAACACAAACTCCATTCTCTTTTAACTTGTGACTTTTATCTTCACTTGAATTTCAAGAGAGATAGGATTTATTTTGACTTTGAATGAAAAGGGCAATGTTGCTTTCATTTGTTATTGCAGATCCATGCCAGCATGTAATTGGTGCTCAAATCTGAATGTACTTGGAGCACTTGCTGTTAATGGAAAATTACTTAAATTTTACTGTTGAAATTTTATTTTATTAATTTTGGCTTGTAAAATGAAAGAGCCTATTAAAGTTTAAGGTACAGGTTCTTATCCCTTTATCCGAGATTCCGAAAATGGAAAACAAAACTTTTTTTTCTGCATATACAGTATGTTTCCAGGAGTTCTAGATAGAAGGAGAGAATGTGGCTTGGGTGGCGAGCGGGGAGAGAACAAGGTGAGAATGCGACTCGAGCAGCCAAGCTGGCCCTGAAGGAGGCAGACAAGGGCATAGTGGATCCCGGCGGGATGAACCTTTTTTTGTTTTAATGCTGGATCAATGGCCACCTTAGTTACTCATAATCCCCCACACAGCAGGAACTGCTCTGCATTTCTAAGAGCAGTTCCAGCTGCATGGAGGATTATGGGTAATGAAGACAACTATGCTCATTGAGCCAGCTTCAATGCTGTGTCACTCTATATAAAGGGTTTATATTTTGAGCAAATTTGTACAGCCGCCATTTTAATTCCATAATCCGGAATAATCCGAATACCAAGAAGTGACCTGTCCCAAGAATCTCAGATAAAAGGATAAGCACATAGTACAAGTCAATTTTAAGATTAAATTTACACTTAGTGTTAAATGACCCTTCTATAATAGCTACAATATTATATTTAATATATGTTCTTGATGAAACTCACAATTTGTAAAAAAAATTAATTTCTTTGAGCTAATTTTGACATTAGCAAATGGCCTTTTGTCAAGTTATTCCATAAGACATATAACTTTGCTGGGGCCACTACAACTACTTGCCTTCCAAACTTACTATAAAAAAGCACGAAGTAAAAAATTCACACTAATTTTTTTTGCATAACCATTGTTGTGGCAAAATTATCATTTACACGGTTGGTTATTCAGATCAAAAAAGAAGGGCATTCTGAAGAATTTTACTCTTGCAAAAGGGAGTCTGGGATTTCTATAGATAATTGGTGATAATCACAGTATGAGCAATGACTTTCAACAGCTCTACCCAATGTAAAAATACTCTGTTATCAGGTCCATGGGAACTCTGTGACTTTTGACTCTACCCTCACCAAGATCTGGGTGTCCAGTATGCAATGTTAAATGTGAATTTATTGTCATATATACAAGAACCTTTTCTTCTTCTTCTTTGGCTTGGCTTCGCGGACGAAGATTTATGGAGGGGGTAAATGTCCACGTCAGCTGCAGGCTCGTTTGTGGCTGACAAGTCCGATGCGGGACAGGCAGACACGGTTGCAGCGGCTGCAGGGGAAAATTGGTTGGTTGGGGTTGGGTGTTGGGTTTTTCCTCCTTTGCCTTTTGTCAGTGAGGTGGGCTCTGCGGTCTTCTTCAAAGGAGATTGCTGCCCGCCAAACTGTGAGGCGCCAAGATGCACGGTTTGAGGCGTTATCAGCCCACTGGCGGTGGTCAATGTGGCAGGCACCAAGAGATTTCTTTAGGCAGTCCTTGTACCTTTTCTTTGGTGCACCTCTGTCCCGGTGGCCAGTGGAGAGCTCGCCATATAACACGATCTTGGGAAGGCGATGGTCCTCCATTCTGGAGACGTGACCCATCCAGCGCAGCTGGATCTTCAGCAGCGTGGACTCGATGCTGTCGACCTCTGCCATCTCGAGTACTTCGACGTTAGGGATGAAAGCGCTCCAATGGATGTTGAGGATGGAGTGGAGACAACGCTGGTGGAAGCGTTCTAGGAGCCGTAGGTGGTGCCGGTAGAGGACCCATGATTCGGAGCCGAACAGGAGTGTGGGTATGACAACGGCTCTGTATACGCTTATCTTTGTGAGGTTTTTCAGTTGGTTGCTTTTCCAGACTCTTTTGTGTAGTCTTCCAAAGGCGCTATTTGCCTTGGCGAACCTTTTACAGATGTACCAAAACTCTTGCTTGCAAAACCAAACAGCAACCACAAGAGTAAACATATAAATTACCACAAATACAAGACCGAAAAGAGATAATAAATATTAAATGATAGTTAAATATTCACAGTTCCAGTTAGTTGAAATTGAAGAGACATTTTAGTCATACTTTTAGAAATACAGCACAATAACAGGCTCTTCCGGCCCACAAGCCCATGTCACCCAATAGTCCAACAACCTCAGTATGTTTTGAAGAATGAGAGCACCCAGAAGAAACCCATGCAGACATGGGGAGAATGCATAGACTTCTTATAGACAGCGCTGGGTACAAACCTAGGTCGTTGGTGCTATAAAAGCATTGCAATAACCACTCTACCAACCGTTCTGTCGGTGCAGACAGATTTTTGGTCCTGTAATACAGAACAAAAATGATTGGTCTTAACAAGAGGGAATGCTGCACCAGCAAGAAGTTGGATATATTTTAATCTCACATTTACTCCCAAGGACCCTGGTCATCTTATTTTTAAAGTACAGGGCTCTGCACAATCCCAGGTCTCATTACTCACTGTCATGGGACTAGTTCCCACCACACTACTTATTTTAATTGCATTCCAGGGAGGTCTTTCTGTGCCTGGACCCTTCCCATTTAGGAGAGAATTTGCAATCCCTCATCTATCACCTTGCTTGTTTTGCTGCACACCCACTCCAGTACTGACTGCAAGGTAACTGAAGATGCTGAGTACATACATCTTGTCTTTATTCATTCAAGAATTAACCATGTACGCGGCTCAGCCTTACACCTTTGCTATTCTTTGAGCGGAGGAAGACACAGGAATTAACGGGAGCAAAGGGACTTCTGGTATCATTGCAATAAAATAAATGCTCAGTTCTTCCAGATTTAACATTGTATACAATAACACACTGCACAGTAACATCACTGAAGTTAATAGCCCAGGGGGAGAGAGAGAGAGAGAGAGAGAGCGCTTTTGTCAACATGCATGTAGAGGTATCTACACGAGGAATTCAATGTGGAATAGTATAAAAATTGATTTCTTGGGATTTTGGAAGTGACAATGTGAGGCTTGGATGCCTCAGCCATTTAAATGTTAAACGTTATGTTGGAACTCGTAGCAATGGCGATTATGATAAATGTGAGTTTATTGTCATACACATACAATGTTCATTTGCATCAAACTTCTTACTTGCTGGAGCCATGCAGATACACCAACTAAAATTGAATAATTTAAATGATCACAATATGTCAAGAGATTTAAAAAAAAATAAAAGGATCGATAAATAAATACGGAGTTTGTGCAAAAATATGAAGTGATGTTTCATTCATGCAGACAGGTTTGGATGTCCTCGAGTGGCTTGTAATTAGGAATAGGATAGCATGGGCAGGCTCGAGAGCCTGATAGATACAGGGGGAAAAAAATCTGTTCTTCAACTAGAGGTGCTCGACACCTCCCAGAAGGTAGTAGTGATTGTGACCAGAGTGACAGGGTTCCTTTGTGATGCTTCAGGCTGGGTCTCACATGGATGCAATCAAAGGTAATAGACTTGGCCAGGTTTGCTATTTTCTGCAGTCTTCTGTTTCCAAACCAAGCTCTCATGCAACCAAACAGTTTACCTGTAGATGTTTGTCAGAGTAATTTACCGAGACAGTAGAGGCATTGGGGTGCCTTCTTAATGGTTGCCTCCACGTGCTGGCTCCAGGAGAGAACTTTCAACATGTGAACTCTCAGGAACTTGAATGTCCTAATCCTCTCCATCTCTGCCATTCCATCATTGAAAAATGTGTGTGGTCTCTTGGCCATAAAGTCGACAATATATATTTTGGTCTTTCTCACAATGAGAGCAAGATTGTTGTTCTGGCACCACCCAACCGGATTCTCCATTTCTGTGCTTTAATCTGACTCATAATTACCCAAGATCCAGCCAGCAATATTGGTGTCCTCGGAGAATTTATAGATTGAATTAGAGTGGAACCTGGCTATGCAATCATGAATGTATAAGGAAAAGAGTAAGAAACTAAGCTCGTAGCTTTAAGAGCCCCTGTGTTAATAGTCAATAAGAAGGAGGTGATGCTCTCGATCTGCACTGATGGGGTCTGCCAATGGGGAAGTCAAGGATCCAGTTGCAAATGAACAAGCCGAATTCCAAATTACTGAATTTGATTAACAATGTTGCTGGTGTTGAAAGCCAAGCTGCAGTCAGTGAACAACAGCTTGATGTGAATGTTTGTGTGGACCAGATGATCTAACGCGGAGTGAAGAGACAGCGAGATGGGCATCCACTGTTGACCTTTAGTGATAATAGGAGAATTGAGTGGGTCCAGGTCCTTCCTGAAACAGGATTTGATTAATTCTATAACAAGCTCTCAAAGCCCTTTTTCACAGTGGGCACATGCCACCAACTGATAGTTCTTGAGCAGGTCATCTTGTTCTTTTTGGGCACTGGAATGATGAATGTCCTATCAAAGCAGATGGAGACCTCAGGCTGGAGCATCAAGAAGATGAAGATGTCTGCAAAAACTCCAGCCAGTGGGTCCATGCAGTTTGTAAGGACACAGCCAGCTACCCCATCTGGGCCAACATGCTCTGAAGCACCATGTAAAATGTAGCATCAGAATTGGAAGAGAATTGAAAGATTAATGTCATCAGGTTAAGAGTTCCCAAAGGAGTTCTGTATTATAGAGTCATGTCTATTTTAAAAGATAGGTTTCTGAAGAGAAATGTCTGGACAATCAATGCAACTAAAGTAAGGAATATTGTAATTTAAAATAAAAAAAACAAATAGATATAACATAATATTTAAATGTTGCTGTTCTTGCAATAGCTTTTGGACTTCAGTAAGAAGCAAAACTTAAGAGATCCCCAAACAAAATGTTTAATCCTGTAGATGTGTTTTTTTTTTAAATAGAGCATCAGTCAATGTTCACAGAAGGCAGTGCCGATGAGTGTAAGGGTTAAACTTGAAACCCTCAATAATGAAATAAACTTCTAGAGGTCACTGATAAGGAACATGGTACATAAATTACATTTGGAGCATGAGTGACATTCTAATTCCAGGACGATCTCAAAGTTCTGTTTGTTTTCACAGCAATAGAAGTCCATTGACCCACAATACAATTCTGTTCATTCTCAATGACCTGATGAATTGCCTTTTTCTCTATAATTCCTTGGGATTTTGTAAATGTTCACTACCCCGCCTCAGCTCTTACAGAGGATTTATGTTTCAGTGAGCTCAGCTCTCTTCTTCAGATTGACCTCTAATTGCATCTTTTTCCATTATCAGATAAAGTTATCATGTGGAATTTTATTTGTTTGTTCATTGTCAAGAATGGGTGCCTTATATTCAATTTCCTAAACTAAGTGTTAGTTGTTAGTATTAAAATTATAATAATAAGGATAAAAATATGTATGGTTCAACAAATAGGCAATTTTGAGAAAGCAAACTGTATTCGATTGGGCTGTGGTTGAAATTTTATTAATCAGAAAATCAAATGATCTGATTAATAACAAGAGCAAAGAAGCAGATTTAAAACTGGAATATTTCTTGAATAAGATGAGAAGTATATGTCTGTCCAAAACAAGAGTGGAAAAAAATCTATACTTACCAAAGTGGATAGGTATGTCATTCCCCCCATTTTCCAGTTCATTTTATTTGTGTGGGACTGTCCCTTTAAGCGAGCAGATTCAGCAAAAGCCTGCAGTTTTTGGAAAGTGACTGAATTAGCAGCAGGATTTGAAGATAGCATGTTCTTTACTTCATACATTTTGCACAGTGAAGGGAAAAAGCCCTGAAGCAGAGACCATGTGACTAGCTTCTTAAAAAGACAGTGCACATTTTGTTCAAGAGGCCATTTTAAGAAAGCAATCTGAGAAACATATCTTCAATATCCTTTGTAGGAATGAGAAACTAACTTGGCCTCATTGTGTCGTTATAGACATTATTGTCAGATTTTCTCCTTTTGCTTACTGAGGGATGAGAAACCACTTTGACCCCACCCTCCCCAAAAAAGGGTTTTCTGTTGGCAGAAGAAATACAGCACTCTACTTAACTGACCCATCAAAAGGATTCTCTATTGGCAGAAGAAATAAAAGGGGGTTCTAATTGCTGACAAAGGCCCCTGTCAAAAAAAGACATTTCTTTGAAGTACTAAAGCAAGGGTTTTCGTGAATGTAAAACCCCGGTCTCTTTCACCCACTTCATTAACTGCTCCTTCCATCTAAGTCCACGTCTCACCATTTAAGGCCTGTTTGTCTCAACCATCCTAAAGCCTCCACATCTCACCATTCAACTAAGGCTTGGATGCCTCAGCCATTTAAAGCATACGTGTGACATCAATCTCAAGCCCATGCGTCAGCACCAAATTTCTTAACTTTGAACTTGGAACTCTTTCAAGATTTGAGCCTTGAGCTGTAGTGGCTTTTGGGGTGTTCCACACACACACCAATATAGTCACGCATAGTGAGAGTTTAAGTTAGATAACTGTATATAAATTTAGTTAAGTTTATATAAGTTAGTTAAATTAGAGTAGATGCTGATTGTTGATATTATTTTAAATACAACACCATCTGGACTAATCTTTATCGCTGCTGTCAGGTATGAAACAATAGTTAGACCCCAATTTACGATGGGGTTCAGTTCTGGGACTTGCATCGTAAGTAGAAATTATCTCTATCCTTCTTAGGGATTTCAGTAACTAAGGCACTAGAGCATGATTCAGGTAAATCATAATGTTCCTTAATATGTCGTAACACATCTCCAAACACTGTAGATAAATCATCATAAAATACCTTAAAAAATTCAACCGAAAACCCATCATCACCAGGTGATTTTCCATTCGGCATTTCCAACATAGCCGATTTAATTTCTAAATCAGTAAAAGGATTCTCCAGCTCCAATATGTCTTCTTCTCCTAATACCAGTAATTTCAACATCGATAAAAAGGAGTCAATCGAACCGCTCTCCTGTTTTTCCTCAGAAGTATATAATTTCTTATAAAATGAGTAAAACTCATCATTAATCTCACGAGGTTTATGTAATAGTCAAATTCCATCTAACTGCATTAATAACCCTTGATACTGTTCTTTCTTTAACTGCCATGCAAGTACCTTATGTGCTTTCTTACCCCATTCATAATACCATTGTTTAGATCTATTAATCAAACATTTAAATTGCAATGTATTATATTTCAATTTCAATCGAGACAACTCTATCTTCTGATTTTCTGTCACATCTCTCTGAAATTCCTTTTCTAATTCATCAATTTGTTTCTCTAATTCAAGACTCTCAGTCAAATAATTATTTTTAACCTTAGAGGTATAACTAATTATTTGACCTCTCAAGTAAACTTTCATAGCATCCCACAATATAAATTTACTCTGAACAGAGTTAACATTTTCTTCCAAGAAGAGCTTGATTTGTTTTTTTTAAAATTCAATAAATTCTGCTTTTTTTAAACATCGTAATAAATCTCCAACGATAAGCTACACGAACTTTTTCAGAACTCTCACAAGTAAAATACAACAAAGAATGATCTGAAATTACCCTACTTTTATATTCTGCTTGCAGTATTTTCCCCTGTAAATGTGCCAATGCTAAAAAAAAAAATCAATTCTGGAAAAGGATTCATGTCTAAATGAATAAAAAGAGAAATCCTTCTCTGTTGGGTTAAGACGTCGCCAAATGTCCACTAAATTAAAATCTTTCATTAAAGCTCAAATATGAATTGCCATTTAAGATTTTTTAACTTTTTTTGGAGATTTATCTAATAAAGGTTCCAAAACAATGTTCCCGCTGCTGCTGGGAGCCCAAGGTGGCGCCAGGGTCCTAGGGCAGTGGCGTCACCTCGCAACCTACTTTGTGATTTGGAATGCATGCACAGATTGCCATCACTGTCTCTCCCTCTTCAAACTCTCTCCCTTCCCAGTGACAGCAATCTACACAGGCATTCCAAATCATTTTTTAAAAACCATTGTTAGTTTTTAAAGCACGTTTCCTTGATGTCACTACAAGAGGAGCATGAAAATCATGATGTTTAGGGTGGGGAGATGGCAGTGGGAAACGATCTACCTCCGCTGATGGGACAGAAGCATTTCCTTCTGATACCTTTATTCAAAACGGATTTGGATCATCATAATTTATAAATATCGTAGGTTGGAACATTGTAAAGTTGGGGTCTATCTGTACGTGACATCTGCAGATTCTTCAACATAGATAATATTGTTTCAAACAGTTCTTCACTCCTGATTTCCCAACCTGTGTGAATCTTTTTCCATGTGCTTATTTTTCCCCTCATTTCAGGAAAATTGCTCTTTATTTTGTTGGATCTAGTGGTCAAATTACCAACAGTTGATGAAAGACCCAGTTGACCTCTTTTGCTCCAACCAGCCCAGCACTTTATGGTAATTTGACCATTATTTCATGTTATCTTTTTCACATGGACCTTTCAGATATTTTCCTACTTTTTTTTTTGCAGACCTCCATTCTTTAGTTTTGTCCCTGCCACTTTGGAGAAATGTATCCCTTTGGTCTGGCTTGCCTTTGCAGTCTTTCTCCATCAGCAGATCACTGCAGAGAGAAAAAAAAAACATTTTAAGAAAATAACATTTACATCTTGCTCTATTCTGTGGAATCACTGCAAGTAATTACTGCATCAAAGACCAATGTCTCAGTTAATGGAAACAGTAGTACATGAATATATTAAATATTAACTACAATATTCTTCTACTCTTATCAGACTAAGCTTTCCATTGCACTGTATGACAAGTTTACAAATATTTAAAAAATATCAAGACAGCTTCATTTAATATGATGCGATTTTAAAAAATTGATTATACTCATTCTCTCAGTACCTCACTTCACAACCGTTGTTCCATTTGACCTAAAGGGGAACCAAATGTGTGTTGAAATAACAATTGACATTAATCCTTTTATTTAACACAGCTGATTCCATCAGCTTGTCTTCTTAAAATTAGACTTACTTATCCATTTTATTCATCTGAAAAATATCAAATGAAGGGATGGAAACGTTAAGAAAACCTCTAGCCTGACCCTAGACTGATTTAGAACTTTCAGCTGCTTCTGAATTGAATCATCTTCAACCACATAATTAAATGGTCTCCAAATTTACTACAACTGGAAGGGTTTGATGGTGATCAGTTTCTTACAGCATGTGTAAAATCACATGCACCAACATCAAGTTCTTTAACTTTTTTTCTACATCTTCTTAAATCTCAGGACAGTTTGGAGCATTATTTAATGGTTTGAGATCTATTTCAACATTCATAATGTCTTATTCATAGGTATTCAATGTTTTCATTATGCCTGTGACATTTCCTCAATTTCTGAAATTCTTACCTCTCATTTATTTATGCCTTTTAACACATTGGAAATTGGTTGCCTTTACCAAAAGACTGTTAGTTTGATGGCCTTCACTCCAAGGACATAACAAAGAATTAATTTTTATTTTACATCTAAATTTAGACATACAGGATGGTAACAGGCCATTTCAGCCTACAAGTTCATGCCGCCCAATTTACCTACACCCCCGGTACGTTTTGGACAGTGGGAGGAAACTGGAGCCCACGGGGAAAACCCATGCAGACACAGAGAGAACGTAGAAACTTCTTACAGACAATGCGGAACTTGAACCCTGGTCCCGATCGCTGGTACTGTAAAGGTGTTACGCTAACCGCTACGCCAACTGTGCCGCCGTATTATTGTTGAGCTCATTTGGTTTTGCTACTTGGTATTCTCTCTAGAACTAATCCACACCTTGTGAAAGATAAGCAAGAAACTTATACCTATGTTGAACAAGTCATAACTAACGTTGAATTTCAGTCATATCTGGCTTTAGCTTTGCTTGCATTGACACAAATTCCGGGTGCTTTGCAACTTATTCAATAAAGCAACATCCAGCAGGTGAAATTTCATGTGATGTATCATCACTGTGACTCTACTGCACCTGTAAAGATGAGCATTCAAATGTTCATCATCCTTGGGAATTACTTTCTCTAGTTTTTCTCCAAAATTTACAGCCATTAATCTTTACAACATTAGAAGGAGGCCATTTCATCCATCAAATCCATGCTACCTCTCTGAGACCAATCTCATCAATCCCATTCCCTCACATTTTCAGAGTTAACTTGTTCTATTACCACATGTCTATGAACATCCAAGATTTCCTGATGCACCAGCACTCAGGACAATTTACTGTACCCAGTTCACCTAAAATCCAGCATCTCTTGGAGACATGGGAGAAAACAGGAGCACCCGGAGAAAATCCAGGCAGCTACACGGAAAACATTCAAATTCCGTGAAGAGAACACTGGAGGCAGGATTAAACCCAGGCTGCAAGAGCTGAGACACAGTTGTGCTATTGCAGTTCCACTGTGCTGCCCTGGCTTCTGTCCGACAACCAACCAAATACATCTTCAATTGACAAACCTCTGGGATACAGCTGAGCCCAAGTGGCATAGAACTTCCTATGGTATCATCCACAATAGTGGAAAGAAATAATTAAATCTGAAAATAAATCATACTGCAAAAAAATTTAAAAATTTCATTTGACTTTATGTTTATGAATAGCTATTACCCTCAGTCATTGGAAATGGCAATAATTTAACTTGATTCTTCAAGATCTAAACTGGATGATCTATTTAGCTCTTGCTGACATTGATCCAAGTAGTTGGTTATGATGCTGAAGCTTTTTAATCAGACCAGTTGCAATATGTTCCTTTCCGAATATCCCTTAATGTCAGTTGAACCTGAAAATATATATATTCCAATAATAGACCCACATTTTTCAATCCCACTTGCATCTACAGTTGCCAGACTGAACTAACAGCGTACCTATCAATGAGCACGAAGACTTCAGTACACCAGTTAAAACTCTAATCACAGATTTAATTGATTCATTTTTGTAAGTTCAGTCACTTTCTTGTATAAATGAAACATTACATTGGACTTGCTTCTACTTTCGAAATATCAGGAAGCTGCTTGACTGAGAAGTGCAAAATATTCTTCATCTAGCAAACCATAAACTTTGAAGATCATTTGCACAAACAGTTGTTCCTGTTTCCTGATCAATTGCTCTGGCTGTCTGTTTATGTCCAGATGATTCTCTTTCACAATTTTTATTTCCAAATTGATTGTTCTTGCTGACATTACATAATTTATCAAAAGCAAAGCGCATTTCTCTTTGGCAAAGTTTATGTTTCTTTCCATGAGAATGTGTTCATAGTGTTTCTCTTGCCCTAGCATGCATCTTATTGACCTGATAACCCTGAAGATTTCCCTTAATGCCAGTGCCAGTGGCATTATGTCCTGTTGAATAACCATGTTCTCTGCCATCAAACTTCATCTGTTCTCTAAAGGTAGGTTCTTTCCCACTGTTCCAAATCTGCATTTCTTTTGGTATGAAATTCACCCCTTCAGTGGGTTTGTGTAACAATGTTCTGCATTGATCAACACCTCACCTCCTCCTGTTCAATTTGTATCTCTTAAAATGATTGTTTCTTCATGGTAGGCAGCAGTGAGAAAATTTTCTCAGTTTAGCTCTCATCTCGCATATATCATTCTACTTGGCCCAATCTGTACAAGTGAAAGGAATCTCTTGCACTTCTTCCTTCAGAGACTCATTTGGACTTTGCTCTAGTCCGATTGTCACAGCATTAGTCTGCCATGTTAACTTGAAATATTTGTATCTTGAGATATTACAACTTTTCCCAAAGGCATCATACACACAGTCAATTTTTTGAGTAGTTTTCAATCAACATGACCACCTCCAAAATATTCACTAAAACATAGTGAGAACTATTGTAAACAAACACAACCTACCAACATTGACTAAAATACATCAGTTCCCCTCTAATACTTGGGAGGGCATGGTTAACGCAATGCTATTACAGAACCAGCGACCCAGCTTCAAGCCCGACACTGTCGGTAATGAGTTTAGACAACCTCCCCATGTCTGAGTGGGTTTCCTCTGGGTGCTCCAGTTCTCTCCTACATTTAAAAAAAATGTACAGGTTGTAGGTCAATTGGCCCACTTGGGCAGCACAAGCTCAATTCTGTCATTTATGTCTAAATTTACAATTTATTAAGGCCACCGAGTTTGATACAAGCAGAAATTGACATTCATTCAATGTAAAATAAATTAATTTAAATTCCTTTTAACTTTTGATTACATGAATAAAAGGGAATATTCCATTTGAACCTGTTTGAGGTAGGCCGTTTGAATATTCCATTTGAACCTGTTTGAGGTAGGCCGTTTGAATATTCCATTTGAACCTGTTTGAGGTAGGCCGTTTGAATATTCCATTTGAATCTGTTTGAGGTAGGCCGTTTGGATATTCCATTTGAACCTGTTTGAGGTAGGCCGTTTGAATATTCCATTTGAACCTGTTTGAGGTAGGCCATTTGAATATTTCATTTGAACCTGTTTGAGGTAGGCCGTTTGAATATTCCATTTGAACCTGTTTGAGGTAGGCCGTTTGAATATTCCATTTGAACCTGTTTGAGGTAGGCCGTTTGAATATTCCATTTGAACCTGTTTGAGGTAGGCCGTTTGAATATTCCATTTGAACCTGTTTGAGGTAGGCCGTTTGAATATTCCATTTGAACCTGTTTGAGGTAGGCCATTTTGATTCAGTATGTATTTGTCATACAGGTAGAGCGATATTAGTGAAACGGTGTTATTTTGCCTCAAACATGACCACGGGTAATCCTAAAACACTGTCAGAAGTTGACAAGGTGTACATTGGTGCAAATATCTGGCCTCAGCTAATTGTAAAACCAAGTGTGAATCAATCATATTAATGCCAAACAAAAGAGTACCACAAAGAAACAATTAACTGACCTTTTGAGGGAATGTATATTTTACATATTTCCAAAGGCAAAGTAGAATATTTTATGATTGTGCTTTTAGAGGTTGTCCCTATTTCCATTAAATGCCATTCAGGCCATCAAGTAAATGTCAGAACAATTCTGTCACTTTCCACAGATGCCAAGTTAACTCCTGTCAATTTTTATAACCACCCACGTACTCCAAGAGCAATTGACAAGCCATTTTTCTACCAACCAGGATTCCTTTGGGAAGTTTGAGGAAATCATGAGGACCCTGGAGAACCAGGAATGTGCAAACTCCACATAGAGTTCAGCATCAAACCCAATCGGCTGGAGCTGTGAGACAGCAGCTCTGCTGCCCTGGCAATAAACCAATGTGACTTCTTTAACATATTTAAACCTTAGTAGTTTATCTTTATTGACTTGAAAACTAATATCAATGAATACCATTTTAGAAAATATTTTGCCTTTATGATGCTGCCAGCTGGTTTATCACTGCTGTGATACTTTTAATGTTGATTTTTTAAAATCAGCCTTATTCAATTAACAGTAATTTGTTCTATTTTTTGTGTATACTTGCACTAATTAGAACTAATTCCTATTTCTGTAAATGAGATTCATGTGATTAAAAACACGTGATCAAGATTTTCATGGTTCCAGACAATTTATTAATATCTTTCTTTTTAAAATATTTTTATTGAGTTTAACAAAAACCCTTTACACAAGGTATAATAATGATAACAAATCAAATACGTATCACATATCAATTGTAAATTATATTGAATACAAAAATGAAACATAATGAACGTAAAATTCCATTACACAAGATATTTTATGCTTCTCATGTTGTGATATGATCCATGATCTATAGTTAAAACTTTCCTTTAATTATTAGTCTTTAAGAGAAAAAATATTTTTAACAATTTATTAATATCTAATAAATAAGAAAATAAATAACCACGTTTGAATATCAGATAAGTGAATGAACCAGACAAGTTGAGAGTCATGCTATGTGATATTCATTTATAGAAATTAATATTTCAATGAAGCTGCTAATGTAGTAGTTCGAGGTTATAATAATATAACTACAGCTGCAGTTAGTGGAGAATTTGAGGATGCAATCCCATGGATCGGTGCTTTTATTTAATGGCATGAATGTAGAAAGTGGAAAAAATCCTGTATTTCATAGATACATTACTTATCTTGATAAGCACCAAGTAAAAATTGCAGCTTTTCATTTTTTGTGCAGCTGCTCTTTACTCCAATTACATTGACATTAATTGATATTTCTGAGGGGAAATGCACTAGCAGATATTTCAAAACATTCCTCTGACATTTTTCTGCATTTTTTACTCTATTTCTTTTGTTTGATATTTTGCTGTTCAACTCACGTTTCATCTCAGCCTCAGCTTTAAAGGTTTTATCATCTATTTTTATCACAGATAGAGAGGAGAGAGGGGGTGCATTTTGAAGTGTTTTATCCCATAAACATAGCAATGATACCCTGACAACAAAGCAGAAGAATTGACTTTGCTCATCGACTTCTGTCATTTGTGTGACAACCGGATCCGGATGAGGGGAAACATGGGCTGTCTCTAGAGTAGGAGGCACATCTAATCTATATTTTAATTAAAACTTTTGCCATTTGTACACCTATTATGCGCCTTTAACGTCTCATACGTATTGAGATAGTTACAGACTTGGTTCTCAATTGTTCTCATGCAAGGTAATAGTTCTGATATGAGTGGTTTTGAATTTTGAAGGAGATGAACAAACAGCATTTTAAGTAATATTAATACTTAGTGACTCCACAAAAGATTAATAAATAGTAGAAACATAGAAAGTTGCTTTGGCAGTCATTCAGCAATCTCTCTGTTCCTCAGCCTGGTGGTTCTGGCTCTGATACTTGTGTATCTTTTTCTCAATGGGAATAGTTGAAGATGCTGCATGCAGGGTGATTTTACGACTCCTCTTTAAACAAAGATCATATTAAATTACAATTGATGGGTGGGGGAGGTGGGAAAGAGACCCCACTAATCCTCTCTGTTGCTTTTATGGGGTGCTGTTGATTGACATCTGATTCGATGCTCTAAAGCACCATACAACACTGTGATGCCATTGTTCAAGACAATCTCAATAGAGCTCCTGTAGAAATTTGGCAGAATGGAGACCAGTAGCCTTGCCTGCCTTAACCTTCTAAGGAAGTACAGTCAGTGCTGTGCCTTCTTGACAAGTGAGGAGATGTTGTGTGTTCAGGATAGGTCACTTCCTGAGTAAGCTCCAAGGAACCTGGTGCTCTCCACTCTCTTCTCTACCAGGCTATTAATGTCATCGTGGCTATCCCTTGTGGTCAAGAATGATGGCCTTCCATTGGTTCACAGAGTGAAGATGCTTGTGCGTGTATTTTTTTTAAACGTGTCCTTGATGTTGTACTATAAGAAGCACATGATACTTCTCAAATTAACTAACTAATTCCAATGACATGAAAACCACGACTGGAGCTGATGGATTTATTGCAGCCTTTGTCCACCTTCACAGCCGTTGAATTCAGAGTAACTTCATCTGCCTGTTCCACCGTTGAGGACTTGGTTGGATTGTTCTTTACCAGGGACCTCACCCTTGACCTTACCGCCATGGAGCATAGCTCCAGATGGCATCACTCTCAGGATCAGAGGATCACACAAGCTTCTCCAACACAACAAGATGAGAATCCATGGAGAAGCGTTAATATGTAGTGAAGGGAGGTCTTCCTGAAGTCCACAATCATCTTAGTCTTGTCAACGTTGAGACTCGGGTTGTTATTCTCGCACCATTTGACAAGATTGTCCACCTCTTTTCTGTAGTGTGACTTAGTGTTGTTGCTGATGAGGCCGACAACTGTCGAGTCATCTACAAACTTGATGAGTCTGTTGGAGCGGGATCTGGTGTCATAGTCCTGGGTCAGTAGCGTGAACAGGAGCGTGCTGAACAAACTGCCCTGCAGTCCAAATACTGGAATAGACAAGAGGCTGTGCGGCCTAAGAGTTTACGGGAACTCAGGAGACAAATCCAAGAAAACTCGGTGTCTCTGAAAGGCCTCTCTTTTGCTTTTCCTCTCTTGATGATGGTGACGCTAGGCAAATAGTACTTTGTGTGTTCACGTACATGAGTTAACAAATTTTATGGATATGATAACAAAGGAGACTTGACCCTATTGTGGAACCTTACTGAAAATCTTCAGAATAAATTTTCAATTTTTGTCCTTGAAATTTAAATTTAAAAATACATGTTAATGTCCCTCAAGGAAATGGTAGATATGAACTTAGATCTTAAAATAACAGTAATTTTTAGTTCCTAGCCTGTGCATCTTCTTGCAATAACCTCTGTATAAGATGAAGTTAGCTTAACAAAAGCACCATTAGTTCAATGGCAGAGATAATAGAATACTGAGACATAAAATAGCAAGAAAAATCCTGGAAATGTAACCATTAGCAACAAATAGCTTTGACTATTAACCTCTTAGTCTGTAACTGTCATTTGCATCTACTGATATTTTATAATTTCAATGGAACTAAAATTTAAATATTCTCTTAACACATTATGCAGCTCTAAGCAATTGTATGCACATAATAGAATATGATAATACTAATCAATAAGGACAATTTATGGACTCCACATTACAAAAATCATATTCTTTTGGAGAATTGTAATCATTCAGTTTATTTTTTTTTAATCTGGAGGGACAAAAAAAACCCCAAACTGCTGGAGGAACCCAGCAGGCCAGGCAGCATCTGTGGAGTGAGAGAGTCAACATTTTGGGTTCAGACTCTGCATCAGGACCTGAAATGTCGACCAATTCCAATGCAGGGCCGTAACATCAACTGCCTCTTTCCCTCCACAGATGCTGCCTGACCCTCTAAGTTCCTCTCGAAGTTTGTTTTTTGTTTGCTCCAGATTCTGGACTCTGCAGGCTCTTGTTTCTCCTTATTTGCCACTTCATCTTTCCAAAACGAATAAAGTTAAAAGGTTCTACAAATTAATTTACTCCAATTTTTTTTTGTAACAACTAAAATGAAATGATTGCATTGCTTTTCATACTTGATAAATTGGTAAATAAATGCACTCTGTTTACAATATTTTTCTAATCCTAAGAAGCTCAAGCCATTTCTGCTGTTCCAAAAAGAAAGTTTGTCAAGGTAATCATCTGAATTGGTCTACTATCAGTATGGTGAAATAGTCATATAATTTCATAGATCACAGTTGAGTTTCTCCATTGTTAATGGATATTTTGTCACTTATTCTCCTTTGCAGGAGACGAAATTCTACAAATCCAAGAGAAACTTAGCAGGTCACGCAGTATCCATAGGAAGTCAAATGCAGTCAACGTTTTAGGCCTGAGCCTTTAAGGAGTGCCAAGATCATTAGATAGCTAAATACAGAAAAATCTGTTTTCTGAATGGCAAATGTAAAAAAAATTGAGGAAAATAAATACTTTTTAAAAATTAAAATAAATAAAAAATTTAATAAAAGTTTAAAATTATAAAAGTAAATATTCTCTGAAGTAACACATAAACCTTTGCTGAAGATGGAAGCATATATTCAGCCTGTGAAATGCCCTGTTGTGCTTTGCTCACAGCAGCTGTCTGAATAAAGTTGTGTTTGAGTAAAATGATGTCACCCAGGATGAATCCACTCACTATTGGCTGCTTTCTTAGTAAGAGTCCTAGTAACAGTCTCGCTCCCTGCTTAGTAAGTCTTTATCTTTATTGTGGTCCGCTGTCAGTCAGAAGCAAACACACAAAACCAAAAGACTGTACAACAGGTTTTATTTGAGGTAAACTTCCATAGAGCCGGCTGTGAGATGTGCTGCTATAAACTCTGAGAGTGACTTCGAAGAGCCGGCTCAGGCTTATATCCCAGAGGATGATCTACAATGCTAACAATTTTCCTGTATGTATTCAGGAGATGAAACAGATTATATGATTTCAGTTTTTATTATATTGCAAGTTTCTTTTGTATCCATCCTTTCATTTATCCTGGTAAGGAGCATATTTTTTGTTCAGTTTTCCATCAAACAAATAAGCATTGCTGAACATCTTTACATGTATATTTTACAGTTAAGACTGGGAACACAGATGATATGTGGAAGATTTAATTTTTCTCAGATTAATAGCACAGGGACTATTTTCTAAGTGCCGAAATTTGTTATGGTAGAACAATTTTTCTCTTTGAATCTCTGCCTACTCAAGTTACATTGCATTTTTATCCAACTTTTATTATTGTTACAAATGGCGGTTCTGCTGGAATGGGAACGATGCCATTGGTGTGAAGCGGGGAGCGGAGACATAGTGCTGCTCCACAGGATCTACCTCCTGGTCTCCTGCTGATGGCTCTGTACAGGCTTTAAAAGGACTGTTAAAGGAGCTGATGGTGTATATTTTTAATTCCTTCAACCGCGGGGTCTGTGCCCTATGCTGGGCAGCAAACAACAAGGGGTTTCAGACTCTGGAGGAGCAGCAGACCAGTTCAGGGCACCAGAAACAGGAAGAACACTTTACCCTTTCCCTTCCTCCACCCTCTCCCCACCACATAGAGGAAAAAGAGGCATGGGAGATAATCCTACAGGAAAGGTGATCACAGCAGATCAGCGAATGGCCGAAGAACCCACACAACCTCTGGGCTATCGTTGACCCACGCGGGCTGGTGGAACTGGATCATGGAAACCAGATATTGGAATCGGGATTCAAAAGGGTGCCGAGGGCAAGAAGGGCTCCCAAAGGGCTGGCTTCTTAATTGTATCGGAGGTTTGGAACTGGAGCTCGGGTTGTTGATGATTTGAACTGGAATCTGTGCAACTGCAGAGGCTGCAGGAGCAGTGGATGTGAATCCACCACCACTCGGTGCCTCTAAGGGACTCTCTTGTGCTTCTCTTTTTCCTATTATTAGAGGTACCAGCCAATGCTCATGGTAGATAAAAGTTGAAGACTTTGTTGTGTGGGAAGGGAAAAGTTCAATAGGTTCAAAGGATAATGGGTCGAAACCCTGAATTAATCTTTATTGAACACACATAAGGAATCACAAAAGGAATAACATACTCAAGTACTCTCAATCACACAACACAGGGCAACCAATCACATCAGTCTTAATACTACTGATATCAGCAACTGCTTGCACTGTTACAAGCACAGTAGAACCAGTCACATTGGACTTACTGATACTAGCAACTCTTTATACAGACTTATCACAACCAAGTACTACAATACGCTATCACCGATCCTTGTCTGACATAGGGATGGCTCAGATGCTATCTACAATTATGACAGTGTACAACAGCCCTTATCCCTATGCATCTGCATTAGAACCAGTATCAGAATTTATTGAAATGAACATGTCATGAACTTCATTGTTTTGTGGCAGCATCCCAGTGTAAACATTTATATAAACCACCTTACAAAAATAAATCAAATTAGTACACGAAAATTCAAAGTAAGGCAGTGGTCTTTGTTCATTGATCATTCAGGAATTTGATGGCAGTGGGGAAAAAGTTTTCTTCTATGTTTACTACTTAATGTTTTCAACTTGTCCAGCACCTTTCTGACAACGAATAGTTGGGATTTATTCCTTCAGTAGTATTATGATTTATGATGTAAACACCCAGTATGACTCGCATCTCTACAACATGGCAAACATTACAGAAGGAACATAAATGATCCTCTGCAGCTGATCTCGAAGGAATTCACTCTAAGCAAAATACAAATAGTCCCTTTTTTAAGCATGATTGTGTTACTTATTTAGCACAATCCCATTTTGCAAATATAGAGAGTAGATGAAAGTATAAAGCAAGCAAACACTGATTCAATTCTGTTCAAATTCTAGCAGCATGTGGATATGGTTCAACATCCAAACAAGAAACCAGTTAGCAGAACACAACATGACAAGGGAATTCTTGATAGCAGAGCAGAACTTAGAGATAAATCTTATAAAATGCTGACAGTTTTCCATGATACTGGTGCTTGATTTTTTTTTAAAAGTCGCATTCTAATATTTCTAATACAATTACACAGTGGGTGGATTTAATGGCTAGTAAGTGCATTAAT
The DNA here is from genome assembly GCF_036971445.1 of Narcine bancroftii. Lineage (NCBI taxonomy): Eukaryota > Metazoa > Chordata > Chondrichthyes > Torpediniformes > Narcinidae > Narcine > Narcine bancroftii. The sequence goes on along the minus strand of NC_091477.1, from coordinate 29,955,117 downwards.
AGCACACACAGAGACATCAGATTATTTTGCAATTTGTTCTAAGTATGGTAGATCTTGTTTAAAAAAATAATGAACAATAAATGTTATTAAAATAATTTTTGGATGAAAAGCCACATAAGAATATTCTCATCAGTATTTTTGTTGAAAAGTACTTGATTTAGTACAAGATTTAAGTGAGGTTTTTTTTTAAGATCTAGATGTATGGATGCACTGTGATTGCAATCTAAGATGTAATTAATCATATAGATTACTTGTACTTTATTCTGAATTGGCCCTCAGGAGTGACAGGACATTATGGAAAAATTATAACAACATAATATATGACAAATGGATGCTGATCTCACTATTCCTTGTTGTTATAATAAATTAATTATTCACAGAATGTGGACATGATTTTCTTTTTAACATCCTAACTTCCCCTCTACTGTGGAGGATTTAAAAGTCAACTTCATTAATAGCTACGGAATCTCATATAGACCAGATTTGGCAAAGATGGCAGACCGATTTCCCTGGTGTAAATTTTCAACAATCTTTATTGGAAAATTGATTTTTGAGGTGACATCTTAATATATTTATAATTTGATGCAGACTCAGTGGTCAGTTCCCTTAACCTCAGGTGGGGAATCCAAGGAACTGTTCAATGCCCCAATTGGCTTCATGATTGGGTGGGGTGATGAATAATAACTGGGGTTGTGGACCAGGATGTGTGGGAAATCACTGGACTACAGATCCAGGTCATTCATTGAATTTTGGAAGTGTAAATCAGGGCCATAGATCTTTGCCTTGAAAAATGAATCAAGACCATGGAATTGTGTCAGGGAAGTGAATCCATGCTGAATTGGATCTCCTTTCAAGCAAAGTGTTTCAGAGATAAAACTAGTAGAATTAGGCATTCTGAGAGTTTTCTCTAATACAGGCACAGGACAATGAGGAATGATTTCCCTACCAATACTCTAAAATTAGTGCAGCAAGAGGAATTATATTACAGGGTAGGTGCATTTTTAAAATGAAAAAATGTATCAACAGAATGACCATAGTGTTAATTTGAGTTCTGAACAGTGAGAAATAACATGTAAAAAAAATCAGTTGCATTTCCCACCAGAGAATAGTTCTATGTAACATACATTTAAAATAAACAAAGTATCTTGTAGTAATGAAGTGTATTATTATTGCCATGAATATATGGGAGATGAATCCAGAAGCCAGGAAGTGAGAGAACAATTTAGAAGAGTGCTAATCCATCAACTCCATGTCACACACCATCTTGAATTGGAAATACACAGTTGTTCCTTCATTGCTGCAGGATCAAAGTTTAGTGGTCCTCACACATTCACTTTAACATTTTCAGCAATTTAGGAAGGCAGTACACCACAACCGTCTCAAGGATAATAGGGATAGCTGATAAATGCTGGCCTTGTCATTAATGATCTATCTTGGAAATGCACTTTTAAGTCATCAGTTTATATTATCCTGAACATTCTCTAAAAGCCTTCATAGCAAAAGAGATGTGGCTTTGCTTTATATCAAACCAATGCAGAGACACCAATAGAATTTTGCGAACACAAGGAAGGATTCAGCAAGCAATAAGTCAAAGAAAAATAACTTAGTACCTATATATCTTTTATGGTATCAGAAACCATTTTATAGTCAATGAAGTACTATATGAAGAGTAACAGCTGTTGCAATGCAAAATATCTGGCAGTTAATTTACGGACAACTTTTTCCCTAAAATGGCAATGCGATATTTATTACACCAGGGAGGTCATTCAGTCCATCAGCTCTATACCATCTCCCAGCAGAGCAACGCCAATGAGACCCACTTCACCTTTTATAACCTTGTAATCCTGATGTTCTCACATATAACCATCTTCCACTGACTGCTCCGGGTGCTTTACAGTGGCCAATATATCTCCCTCCCAACATTTCTTTGGAGCATCTGAAGGAAACGAAGGAAATAAGGTGCAAATTCCAGACAGACCACATCCATGTGGGGTCACTGGAATTGTGAGTCAGCCAATGCCCTGCTACCTTATCAAATATATTCTGTCTCTTAATAATATTCATTTAACCTTCTCTTGTTAGGTATCAGAAGGATCGATATTAGCCATGTCACAGTGAATAGCTCCCCACACTTGCATTGAATTCGAACTTTATATTTTTCATGAGAGGTAAACGGGCCCTCAAATATATGGAATGTAGGCATTAATGATAAGGCTAGCACTTTTGCACCTCTTTAATTTTCTATCATCAGATTCCTATACAACAAATTCAATAAGATACTTATTTAAAGGCTCTTAGTTTGCACATTATTTATAATTGAATATTTATTTTCCATATTGTTTTCCATTTGTTTCCATTTCCTTCTCGGTTTACATTTCTCTATTTTGCATATGCATCTTTTCTTGAGTACATTATTGCACTACTGACGGTAGAAATTCTGCCTGGCCCACTGGATACTTAATTTCAAGGTTGTATGTAATGTCGTGCATGTACTCTGACAATAAATCTGAACTTTGACTTTGAACCAAGATACAGTGGAAATCTTTGTTTTATGAGTTATCCAGCTGCCAGCTTACATTATTTAAAAAAAAGTTATGAGATCGGAAATAAAAGAAAAACAATTTTGAAACTACACTGCTGAGTAATTAGCATATACACACAACATATCACTATGTTATACTTCCCCTTGTGCTCAGTCATTTGCCAGTTACTTTCTCCCTTTTAGCAATGAACAACACTTGGTCTTCCATTGGTCCTTTACATCTTCACTTCTCTCATTGTTTCCTTAGTAACTTTCTAATCAAATGGTGCTTTGCAAGATCTCAGGACAACAAGCTGCAAGTTTAATGAATATTTTTTAATAACTTAACCTTTTCTAAATTTTGAGCTTTTATCTTTTTTTTAAGTGTGTTTGTGTTTTTAATCCCCTTCCTCTTTCTGAACTCATTAAATAGTGTTAATTAATAATCTTTCCATTTTAAAGATGTTTTTTAAAAAAAAATAATGCTTTCTAACTTGAACATAGATGCTGCCAGAATAGATCTACTTCCAACAAAGTTTTTGTCTTTGGTAAAGGTTCCAGCAAATACTCTTCTTTCCTTTCTTGCCCCAATTGATCAACTATGTTCTGTTGAACATTTATACTAGAAATGATAATTGCTACTTCATTATTAAGCAGTGATATTATGTTGGGAATATCCAACTTTCACAATACAAAATTTAGAAAGGCTGTGTTCTAATAAAAGTACATAGCCACAGATTCCAGAACAAGTTAGTACTACCATGGCTATATTTTCAAGATAATCACATGATCCAGATTGGCATTCTGTGTAGAACTGAGAGAGTGCTTCTCTCATGTGGAATGTGGATGGACATGTGACCTTTCTGTCTGGAACCTAGATGGAACTCATATCATCTGCCAATCAAGGTTACACTCTGCCCACCCAATAGTTCACACCTGACCACTGGCCTCTTTAATCATCTAGTGATTATCTGGGCTCGACTCTCCAGCTTACTGTACTATAAAGTCTACCACGTGCACTAGCCCTTTCTTCTTTGCTCTTCGGTCCTGAGACGAACCCTGCTATGGACAACTCTTGAGGAGTCACTGGTAAGGTGTGCACTACAAGGGGATCAGGACTGTTGTATACTGCTATAGTTGTAAATAGCATCTGAGCCATGCCCACGTTAGACAAGAAATGGCAGGTAACGTATTGTAGTCCTTGATTGAGAGAAGTCTGTATAAAGAGTTGCTAGTATTGGTAGTACTAAGTCTGATGTGACTGGGTTATTGTGTGAGAGTTTAAGCGTTTATTGGTATCATTAGTGTTAAGTCCAATGTGATTGGTTGCACTGTGTTGTATGATTGAGAATATTTGCGTGTGTTATCATTGTATTTCAATAAAGATTATTTCTGCATTCTGCCTGTGTTCTTGGAACGCACCAAACGTTTCCCTTCCCACACAGCAGCTTCCTTGCCAGACAGAACACTAAACAACAGTGGTTGTAATAAGACAATGGCAAAAATAAAAATGCAGAGTTCTCCCCGGTCAATTTTTTTTTTTTAATTACAGAAATATTATATGCCATTATCCTTGCAAGATCATTATGTGTGAAAATTGACTATTTTCTTGCATTATAACAGTGAATGCACATGTCTTTAATGTGCTTTTCAATGTTTGAAATTCTTGAATAACATGCAGGAAAAGGGACAAATGCCCTTCCATAGATTTGTATGCATCTTTATCTCATCAACCTATCTGTACTATGGTTAAATTCACTGCAGTAGTCTAGGTTAAGGATTGGAAAGGTGATAGATGACCAGAGAGTATATTTTCAACTGAACATCGGCTGTGCAGTTCTTCATGAAGCTCCCTGATAAAGCAAGTCTTGCCTGTGGGTGTTGGATTACAACAGATTCAACTATGTGCTGGTGTAATTTAAACTCTTGTTCACTGCAGCAATCTAGATAGCATGTTTAAAAAGCTGCACACATCATCAATATATCCTAAAAGATCTGTCACCATGACAATGCTGACTTCAATAAACTGATTTCTTTGTACTTTTACTTAAATCTCTGACAGGCTTCATGTGCGGCGGGATTTTCAACAGACACACAAGAGAACAACATTAATGTAAGCTGCAAGTGTTGAGAACGAGTCAGTCAAGATTAGACTCCAGTCCTAGGTTCGCTCTTCACTTTCAGTCATTATCCCAATTGTGAGACTTTAGCTTAATTTCCGAATTTTATTACTAATTTATTATCGAAACAGCCACAGCATTAATCAGGGGATGTGTAAAAAGGGATGTTATAGCACTCAATTTCTGAAACAAACAGAAAATACAGGAAGTACCCAATGCATTAAGTGGTGTATGGGGATAAAGAAATAAAGCCCACATTGCAAGTTATTGACTTATCTTCAGAAAATCCAAAAGATCATAATTTAAGATTTGCAACTAATTCCAGAACTTCCTGAGGCAAGATCTCACCCAATTATCTTGCATTTGCATTTGTTCTGGAATAAATTAGCCAGATTATTTAAATGTAATTCATATTTTAATGGGTCTAAAGTTGTGTATTGTTAAGTCCCCTTTTTTCTGGAGGGGAATGGCAAGGTATAATTAAATTGGGAGACCTTTATATTGGTGACAGTTTAAAATCTTTTAATCTATTAATCCAGCAGTATTATCTCTCAGTCACAATTTTGATGATATATGCTGTCATATGCTACAAACAACTTTTGGTTCTACACAGCAACCCCCACAATATACTTTACTGCTACGTATGGTAAAGGTCACAGAGCCTCATTTTATTATTCAGCCTTAACACAAATCTCAGGGGATTAACTACTGCTGGGTCTTAAAAGAGCACGGGAAATAGACTGGAGTGTTTTTTTTTGAGATGGAAGAATGGGACAAAATTTGTAAAAATGCCAAAATATTTTTTTTTATGCCAAGGGACTTGAAAGTGTCCCTAATTCAGTTTAAGATTCTGCACTGTTTTTATTGAACTCCAGCAAGGTTATATAGATTAGGGTGTAAAAATACACCTAAATACTGGCACTGAGAGATAGATAAAGGGGACCTGATACATGCACTTTGGTCTTATCCCAAAATTCAAGAATTTTGGATGATGATATTGATGGAGTTTCAGGTATTCAATTTTGTTTTTTCCCCAGACTCTTTGTCTTAGGAGATAGACTTGGGTTATTTGGGAATAAATACTCTCAAAAGTATAATGAGATTGGAAAAATTTGGGGATCATCATTTCAGGAGTGGGCCTCAGAAATCGCCAAAGTGACAGCATTTGAACGCATGTCTTACAATTTGATAAATTGGATGTCTATACACAAAAATGGAGTAAATATCTAGGTTTCCATGGGAAGGGGGGTGGTGGAATGGTGGTGGATGTTGTGGTGAAGCATATTAATGAACTGCAGTTTTTTTCCCTGTTATTAGAGGTTATTATATTTGATATTTTTGCTGCCTGCTTGATTCTATTTTATGGATATGTTTATGTTTTGTAACTTATGGTTTACATAACTTTAACACTGGCTCAAGGGTTTGGAGAAAACTTTTTTTTAAATTTAAATCATTAAAAAAATTTGCAACATTTCCAGTTTTCTGTTTTATGCAGTTATTGAAATTGCTCATCATGTACCTAAAATTATGAGCAGATTGTTGAGTTTCTCAGGCCTGATCAACAGTCAGGATCATCATTTACCTCAACGCCAGTTTCCTCCCCTTTCCCCATACTCTTCATTCCTCTGGTATCCTGAAATGTAGGCAATTGTTAGAAAAGAGATGACAGCAAACAGGACATATTTAAACTCTAATCCACTGAACTCGAAGATATTTAACTGATATGACTTATAAAGTCCAGTTTTGGATTAAAGATATTAAACTTACATTCATTTACTTGGGAACTTTGAAACTTCCCATGGCACAAAGTCAATAATTAAAATGTAATAATAAATTAAATAATTAAACATACAAAATGATTATCTTTGCTTTTCCTCCTAGTTCTTTGCCTTATAATCTCTAATTATATCATTGGAGTTTAAGCTATTATGCCTGAGGCAATTCTATTATTGTAATACTGGACATCCCAGCCAAAATGAAGTGTGAATAAACTCAACTTTTCAAATTTGTCTGGGTGGCTGAATTATATGGAGGATATAAACAAGATAGAGAGTGCAGAGGAGGTTTACGAGAATGTTTCAGGGTTTGAGAGAATGTTTCAGAGTTTGAGTTACAAGAAAAGGTTGAGCAAGCTGGGACTTTCGTCCTTGGAGTGTAGATGATTGAGGGGTGATTTGATAGAGGTATAAGGGGGATGGATAGAATCAATGTGGATAGGCTTTTTCCATTGAGAGTGGGGGAGATTCAAACAAAAGGGCATGGATTGAGAGTAAAAGGGGAAACATGAGGGGAAATTTCTTCACGCAGAGGGTAGTGGGGGTGTGGAATGAACTTCCGGCAGAGGTGGTAGAAGCGAGATCGATGTTAATATTTAAGGAAAAGTTGGATAGGTATATGGACGTGAGAGGTGTGTAGGGTTATGGGCTGAATGCAGGTCAGTGGGACTAGGTGGGAAAAATTGTTCGGCATGGACTAGAAGGGCCTAACTGGGCTGTTTTTGTGCTGTAAATGGTTATATGGATCCTGGGCAGCTTTGCCAAAGACATTGCAGACCAGGACTTGCTGCAGTTTAAATGGTTGAACCTCAGCAGTTTTAGTCTGAACTATCGGCAACAACTAGCAAGATCCAACTGGTTATAAAGCACAAAGCTGCCTCAGAAAATACATTCTGGATTATAACAACAAAAAAATTGAATTATTTTTGACAGAATTTTCTTCAGTAGGTGTGGGTAGGGGGTGTTTGACTGTAATAATTTTGATGGAACCTAATGCCCTGAATTAGTGTCAGATATATGCAAATCAAATTAACCAGTAGACCTGTAGTTGGTCAGATTACCAATCTGGATATGTGGTTTTCATTTCATGACATTGAAGTGAGCTGCCTTCCCAGGGTTAGACAGTCTTTTCAGTTTTGCAACTTCAATAAAAAGTGATCATCTCTTGAAAGGCTTAATGTGGAGTAACAAAGCTAAAAACCCATTGGTTGATAATTGTGCTAGACCTGAATAGTTTGCCTGGATTTTACTGGTTCAGGTCTACTGCCTGCAATCATTCTTTGTCTGGATGAGAATATCCAATTATGCTGGTCCCAAGTCCAGCAAGGAGACCCTAAGTATAAGGCCACAAATAATGTGATGGAGAAGCCAGCTTCCAAAACTCCCCTGATTGCTATAACAGCTGGCCAACACCTAAAATTGAAAATTTTACAGCTGACAAGTTTCCAGCCGAGGCATTTTCATCACCCTGCAGCCATTTCAACAAGTTACCAGTTCTAATCACAAATGTTAACTAGGAAGACATTAATCTTAATTTACAATCACATGCTTCCACTAACAAAATAATTGATTACCATTCTCTTTGCTTTTATAAATCCCACACATTGTTAAAAATGTTGATCATCTTGTCAGTGTGAAAAAGTATTAACTTCTTTCTATGCACAAGTGAATGGTGTTAAATCGCAGAGCCATGAACACCAGCAGCAGGATTCATGCTGTGTGCATGGTATTTCCCTACTACATCCAAGTGCAAGTTAAACAAATGAACTAATTCTTCCATCCTCTGACTCTTTTGGGATCTTCGGTTCACTATTACAGAGTGAATGAACATTGTCTTTTTTTTTCAAATTTTATTAGCACTTTAGCACATGTAACAAAATTGCATACGGAACTAGAAAATTCTATATAACAAAATAAATACTTGCTTTTTTTTTTAAGAATTTCTCCCCTTCACACACACACACTCACACACTCACACACTCACACACTCACACACTCACACACTCACACACTCACACACTCACACACTCAAAAACCCCAAAGAGAGCAAAGAAAAAGGAAATAAAAGAAAGTAAATGAAATAGGCTGATTTTAAACAATACTAGATATTACCTTATGAATAAATTGTGACCTAATTATTCTTACACTTACAACTAGCATTGTATTATTTAAATATGAAGTATAGAGTAAAATAAATCACTATGTGCAATACATAACACTTAATCAAAATCTAAGTATATATATATATATATATATATATATATAAGGAAAAAAATACATACAACATTAAGGTAAGGCCGGGGAGTGACTAAGTTCATACCAAATTCTATCAATTGACATAATGTAATTACTTATAAAGTTATAACACCAATCTTTTGCATATATGGAAACCAAATTTTCAAAAAATTATATTTTTTCATTAAATTATCGAATTTCCATGAAACAGCTATACATTTCCTGGCAAATGCCAGCACGACCTTTAAAAATTCTTTTTGAAACCAATTTAATTTTAAATATAGACTTATCCTTGATATATCCCCCCCCCCCAAAAGAAACAGCATGGAGTCTCTCAGGAGTTTAACACTTATTACCTGTTGAATAAAATCTACTAAATTAGACAAAAAAAATTAATTTGGGGCATGTCCATGTAGAGTGTAAAAAGTTGCCTAGGTCCTGTTTACATCGTAAACACTCATCCAAAATATATAACTTCAATCTATTAAGCTTTTGTGGTGTAATATATAGCAGAAAATATTAGAAACCTCTTTTACATTTGAAGACATTGGAAGAGTTTTAGCTTCTTTACAAAAGAATAAATCCCCTGGTGAAGATGGATTTACATCAGAATTTTATAAAGAATTTAAAGATGTGCTGATTCCTGTATTTTGTTTTACTACAATTGGAAAAAAATGGGAAATTTACCCGATACTTTTAAGACAGCAACTATAATAGTAATTAAAGAAAAGGTAAAATCTTATAGACTGAAATCTTTATTGATTGTAGATAACAAGGTAGTGAGTAAATTATTGACAAATAGGCTGGAGTTTATTTTTACCAAAATTAATAAACAAGGACCAAACATGATTTATTAAAAAAAGAAAATCAGCAGAAAATGTAACTAGGTTGATTAATTTAATTCATCTAGCTCAAAAGAAAGAAAATGTAAGTGTAGCAATGCCTTTAGATGCAGAAAAAGCATTTGATAGAGTAGAATGGGACTTCATTTATAATTTGGCTTAGGACAAACATTTATAAATTGGATAAATGCATTATATATTGAACTAAGAGCAAGAGTAGTAACAAATGGTCTCATGTCTGATTTTATTAACAAGATTAACAAGACAAGGTTTTCCATTATCACCTGCTCTTTTTATTTTAGTAATTGAACCATTAGCTGAATTAATTGGAACAGACTTAGATATTAAGAGTATTAAAATAGGGGCTAACAAACATAAAATTAGTTTACTTGCAGACTATGTAATTATTTATTTGACCCAAATCTGGAAAATTTGTTAGATGAATTACATTTGCAAATAGAGTAATATGAAGCAGTTAATTGAGATAAAAGTGAAATTGTGCCATTGACTTTTGGTGACTACCCCCAATGTAGGCAAAATACAAAATTTAAATGGCCTGAATGTGGGATAAAATATTTGGGAAATAGAATTGATAACCAGTTAGAAAATATTTTTTAAATTAAATATAGACCATTGTTTAAGAAAATTGAAGAGGATTTTCAAAAATGGGTTGATTTATCAATTACATTAATTGGCCAAGTAAATTGTATTAAAATAAATATTTTCCACAGGTGCAATAGCTATTTCAATCTTTGCCCATTGATATTCCTAAAAAAGTTTTTTTCAGGATCTAAATAAAATTATAAGGAAATTCCAGTGAAAAGGCAAGAAGTCAAGGATTCCTATGGAAAAATAAACTTGGGGATTTAAATCAGGAGGTCTACAACTTCCAACTACAATTTCTTTCTTTTTTTGAGGAAGGAGAAAAAGTGGCTTGGGTTAATATAGAAATTAATAAAATTGATGAAAAAGAATATGAAGAATTTCTATATAAATGGAATGAGGTATTAGTGACTGGAGAAAAAGGCACACCAATATTAAAACATTTGCTCAGAATGTGGCATAAAATACACATGTTGGTTGGAATTAAGGGAGATGGATTAGTGAGAATTCCACTGGTGCAAAATAAATTGATCCCATTTACATTGAAGAATATAAATTTTATGAACTGGTCAAAAAAAATGAATAAAATTTATTAAAGACTGTCATCAAGGCAGATATTTAATGGCATTTGACCATTATGGAATACAAAATAATATAATATTTGGATATTTTCAATTAGAGGCTTATCTACAAGAAAGATTAACTACATCTTATTTACTATTAGAAGATGATGAAATAGAAGCAATAATATCAAATCCAAATATAAAAACATTTATATAAGTTATGTATATTACTTTTGAGGGGAGTAAAGGAGAAATTTTTTTATAAATCTAAATAAAGGTGAGAAATGGACTTGGGTATAGATATAAATGATAGAAATTGGACACAAATATGTTACAATAGTATGAAAAATACAAAAAATGTTAGATATAGAATGGTACAATACAATGAAGGTTGTCTTAAACACATCATTTGATGTATTTCATGTCTTTCTGCACAAAAAGTTTTAATATACAGCTATCAGGATTCTTTTTTAGAAAGCACATTAACAGGGCTGTATATATTCTTCCCCCCGCCCCCACCCATTGTTCTTCAAGCTCCACAATGTTCTTCTGCCTACCACGGTGCCATTTCTCAGTAGTCATTTATTTTTTACTCAATCTTGTGTTCTAAAATTGACCTCCTTCCTTTACAATGGCCTTCACATTCAATTGATCATTCCCATTATTTCTACCACACTTACAATGCTATCACAACTAAATGATCTTCACCTTCCTCACCTTTGACCTCATTTAATCATCACAGTCCAGGACCAAACATTCTTTTCAGGTGAAACAGAGACTTACATCTGTTAATTATGTTACTCAGTGTCACTCTCTAATCCAGAGATGATCCACAGAATGCATAAATTATTTATGAAAGACTTCCATTTAGCTCATGTTCTCACTCTAGCCTAATCTTATCTCTCAATTCTTGGCTTCAAAAACTGTTTGACTGAAACTCAACACCAGCTTGGCGAATATTTTTCCACTGCTTGATTATATACATATGGACTGAAAGCAAGTTTCAACTGGTGTGGCCAATGTTTCAGCTTCTCCCAGTCACACAGCAGAAATACCATCAGTATTATTGCCACAAAGTCTTCCAAATTCATTGGAAACATAAGCAGATCAACAACTGTTTCCAATCTCAATCCAAGATTCCCATTATTGAGTCCTTAGTTATTATTAAGTGGCTAGATTAGCTTGACTAATTCTTTCCAATTCAGACTATTCCAAGCATACATCATAGAATGGGAACAAGCTTTGGTCCATGATGTCTTTGCCAACTAAACATGATGCCAAATAAAACTGCACATGGACTATATTCCTAGTGTCTGTCTAAATGCCCCTTGATCATTGCTTTCAATCTGTGGGAGGAGGTGACAAGACAGACAGATAGAAAGATTGTGCTCAAAGCTCAATTGAACAATATTCTGCCAACTTACCCTTAGCAAGGAAACAGCTGTGTGTGAGAGAGGAGGGGAGGAGCTTAGGAGTTGCACAAGAGGTGTGCACCACCAAACACATTCCCACCAGAACAAATTGAACAGGAGTACTGCTACTCCTGGAAAACCCAGCACATGGGCATTCAGAGAGCAGCATTCAGAATGGTGTCAGGGACCTGAAGCCTTGGCATTGGGGCCATTTAGCCTGAAAACCTATTGAAATCGTGGAGTGAGTTGACTACCTTAAACTACCTACCCACACACCCTAAAAGCTATCTTCTTCTACATTTGTGGCAGAGTATACAGTTCCCACACTAGCCACTTCAGAATCCACAAAATGAGAGTAGATTGCTCAAGATATTAATATGTAATTAATTTCATATATATTTTGTTCCCTCATATTAATACAATTATTTTGTATATGAAGGAGTACCACAACACAATTTCAACTGTAAGGTGTAGCTTGAGCCCATGCTCTTAATAATTAAAGTTATGGGTGCATGATCTCTTTGAGTGTTTCCTTTTTACATGTATAGCTGAACACAGCCAAGTTACATCTGCAGCTAGATTTGTTCTCATCTCCAATCTCATTGCAAATTGCATTGATTCTGCCAGGTTTGTATTCTAGGACAGTAAACGGGGCCGATTTGTCTTGTCAACTCATGACATAATAACTCTGCCCATTCACTAGCCATCTGACAAGGATGCTGGACTTTTCCATTTGTCCAGTAGCTCTTTCTGGTTCTTATAAATTCAATACAAACATCAACATTAACCAAGAAAAATCTGCAGATGTTGCAACTTTAGTTTGCACAAAAATGCTGGAGAAAATCAGCAAGTCACACACCATCCTTTAAGTAACAGCAATGAAAATACATAACCAAAGTTTCAGGCCTGAGTACTTCAAAATATGAGCAAAGAGCAGACAGGTGCTTGATTTAAATGGTGGGGAAAGGTATTCTGAGTTGTATTTTTTTCTGCCCCTTTTTCTCCCTTAGAAAGATAACAGCAGTGTTACTATTCCATTTCCTCAACAAACTCATTATACCTTATTTTAACATTTCAATATATACTTAATCCAATGTACGTGGTGTAGAGCTGATTCTTTCGACGAGCTCTACAATTTTATTAGCAAAAGACAGGAGCTCTTCACAGGTGGCCAACCAGTCCGGAATGATCCGACCTGGCTAGGGACACAACCCTTTAAGGCCCAGACAATAGGCGTGGCTTAGCTCTCAGCCAATCGCTGTAAGCACAGTCTAGATACAGTAACTACATACACTATGTACATTGGTGATAGATCTGTACTATCACACACGGCATTAGCCAAGAGCTTTAAAGATTTGCCTAGGAAAACATTTTTCATTTTAAAATCTTTTCAAACTACATTAAAAATAACTATATATACAAAGCAAAAACAATGGCACCCAGTGGTCAAATTAAACTTGCATAGAGAAACTAACTAGCCATAATCATACATTTAACAAGAAAAGCCAATACCTTTTTTCTCCTAAACATGCAAAATTACAGAATTTACTATGCTGATCACCTGACCAGCACAAAGTAATAGTCAAAACACAAATCAGATACAAAAATCCATAAAACTTACATTCATGGTTAAAGCAATATAAAACCAACTATGGAGCATAATAATGAACAATATAAATTAAGATTGATGACATAACCAATTCATTTTCTAAAGGAAACATTTAACATAATCCAGTAGCAATATTCTGCCAACTTACCCTTAGCAAGGAAACAGCTGTGTGTGAGAGAGGAGGGGAGGAGCTTAGGAGTTGCACAAGAGGTGTGCACCACCAAACACATTCCCACCAGAAACATTATTAAAATAACAGTAAATACATGTGATTCATTG